>NC_066872.1:36479481-36601981 GCF_022985175.1 Labeo rohita
TTTCTACAGTATCTATCATCTTTATCTACACTAGCCATCCATCTATCATCAGTTTTGCCAAGTCCACGGTTTTCCAGCGGAATTGGGCTACTTTAACACTATAGCCGCGGGTTGATTTTCATGTCGGCGGGTTTAAGTGACGTATTAGGCCACTTCTTTATGGAATGATACAGCTACTTATAGTCATTTCTTGAATGAGAACATGTGGACATCAAAACGTACAAACTTGGTGCATATATTTATTAAACTGAATCACAGCCTTTGTTAATTCATTATGCTTTATTATGATTTTTAAATCGTTTAATATTTCTTGCAGCCTTAGAAAATGGCGTAATAATGCTTTTCATGCATTCTTATCTAATTAATCAACATACTCAAATTTATAATCAAGTACTCAAATTTAATTGACGAATCATGACAGGCCTAATATCCATCAATCCATCATCAACATATCCATCCATCCTTCAACTTCTTTTTTCAAAACTTGTCAGGGCATCAATATTAAAAGTTTGTCTTTTGTAGTTAAAAATGAGTTGAATTTAAAACCAGTTTTTACATTCAAATTGCAATTCTGCGTCCAATTTGTTTCTTAATTGATATCTGTCTATCCATCATTCTACAGTATTCATATATCTATCCATCTATCCATCCATATATGCATATATATGACGTATATTTGTTTCCTTAATTAAAATCCGACCCCACTTTAAAGGCCAAGGATAGTTTTAATGCAAAGAAAACTTATTTCATCACTCATTTCACTTTTGGTCCACTTGGGTTCTGAGTTGTTCATTTAAAATAGACTCAAGTGTAAAAACATTAATTATTTATGCCATTAAATAAATAAGCAGAAATATATTTGTTTGGGTTTTTACCCACACACAATAATTAGCCCGTATGAGTGTTCATCTCACCTCACACAATACAACTCCCAGTAGAGGGTTTCTGTTGTGTGCGCTGAACTTTAACGTCACCAGGGCCCCACACTGGGTTTCTGGGAACAAGAGTCACGTTTACTGTAATATGTTTTTTTTTCCTCCAGCACTTCAGTTTTGGGAAGCAGACTTGGCCCGGGGCCCTCTGTAAAGAGATCTCTGCTTTATGACTCGCTCGTGCGGTTAGCTGGAAGGCTGACCCCGTGCCGCTGACAAACCATCAAAGCAAATACTGTGTGAACAACATGCAGGCAACTGCGGCAGAGTTATTTTTTTTTCTTGCTGTTAATCGCTGCCGAGATGGACCCTCTGACAGATGATCTGATTTAAGGCCTGTTTGCGGCGTGAGTCAGAGGAAGTACGCTTCAGCGCAAGTGCAGTGAAATGAAGAACAAATGTACACTGTAAAGTCAGAGGGAGAGGGGGGTAACAGACATCCCTAAGGATTGCGGGGGGAGCGCTGAGTTACGTGAGCCGTAGCCGATGGCTAGACATGAGTCAGTTAAGACTCATGGTACTTATTCAATTATGCATACAGTACAGTAATATTAAAGCCTATGAGACTTCCAAGAAGCTATTCCCTCACAGACAGGAATGTGTCATTTCTCGGAAAATGGTGTTAGGTTAAATATAAATGTGATGATCATAACACACAGTGTTAAGTTTGTGGTTATTCGCAGCTCCACAAATCCTAGGGTGTGGTGGTTAAAACTCAGGATTGGTCATTTGAAGGTTGCTGGTTCAATCCCACAAGGAATCTGATATCCCCGCTGTGACCCTTAGAAGGGTATCTAGAGGATTAACTTTCCCTAAAATAAAAATTCTGTAATGAATTACTCACCCTCATGTCATTAGAAACTTTCTTATATTATGCTGCTCCTACACTGTAAAAAATAAAAAACACCATTTGTTGAGTCAGCTTAAAATAATTTGTTACCCTGCTGCCTTAAAATTTTAAGTTCAGTCAACTAAAATAAGTTTAGTCAACTTGAAATGTTAAGTTGTACTAAGTAACAACTTGGATATTTGTGTTTGCTAAACTTAACAGATGGGTAAGTAACCCAGCTGCCTTAAAATTTTAAGTTGATTCAACTCAAATATCTAAGTTGTCACTTAGTATAATTTAACATTTCAAGTTGAATAAACTTTTTTTGAGTTGACTGAACTTAAAATTTTAAGGCAGCCAGGTTACAAATTATTTTAAGTTGACTCAACAAATTGTTTTTTACAGTGTATGGAGAATGCTGTTAAGTTCCAAAATTGACATTACAAAATTATTACAGAGCCCCCAAGGAGACATCAATAAAAAATTATATTATATTTTTGTGTTTACTTGCAAATAAAAAAGTTTGAGTTGCGAAAGTGTTGCAAGTGAGGATTCTTAGGGGAACACAATTAATATTATTTATAATAATTTATAAAGCTCGTAATCGCTGAACATTTTCCTTTCTGTCATAGCTCTCAAAACTCTAAATTAACATTTGGAGGCATTTTGCACTATATATTCATACTTTCGAAACTTAATGATATGTAGGCAAAATAAGAAAAATATACCTTCATTGTGTTCAAAAGTTTTCACCCTGGCTCTTAATGCATCGTTTTTTTCTTCTTCTGAAGCATCAATGAGCATTTGAACCTTTTGTAATAGTCACATATGAGTCCCTCAGTTGTCCTCAGTATGAAAAGATGGATCTTAAAATCATAGTCATTGTTGGAAAGGGTTCAGATGCATAAAAATGCTGAAAAACCACAGAATTTGTGGGACCTGAAGGGTTTTCCTGAAGAACAGCAGGCAGTTTAACTGTTCAGAACCAACAAGGGACTCATGAACAACTCATTATCACTAAACAAAAAAGCACAGCTGTGGATCATTCAGGTAACAACACAGTATTAAAACTCAAGTGTATGTAAACTTTTGAATGGGGTCATTTTTATAAATTCAACTATTATTTTCTCCTGTGGATCTTTTATGTGAAATATCTTATTCAGGTCAGTACTAAATAAAAAATAACATGCATTTTGTATGATCCCTCTTAATTTGATAAAATAATTGACATTTTGCAGATTCTGCAAGGTGTATGTAAACTTTTGATTCAACTGTACAACTGTACTATTGGTACAATATGTGTCACGACTAAAAGTGCATCATCGTTTTTAAAAGCATAAATTTTCACTATCCGTACTTTAGAAATTGTTTTCAGATCAAAACAGAGTCTCTGTGTAGACAGAAGGTCAAAGCGGAGAGAAAAAGATGCGTTTTCAGACAAAAATGTATTAGTGTGGATAAGGCCTAAAATGTTCGCAAATACAAATATACTCACTGGTTTTCACAGTATAGAACAGAGCGATGTGAATTTTTCTTAGCTTCCCTATTTGTGTTGAAGAAAGTCAGTCATACAGGTTTAGAACAAGGTGAGTAAATGACAGTTTTCATTGTTGGGTTGACTAGTCTCTTAATCCCAGGTTTCTTCACAGAGACGTAATTTCGGATAAAACTGTTTGGTAAATGTTGCATCAGAGTGAGCGTGCGGTGTGTGTGAGCAGGTAATGGTGGTTTAGAGGTTATCAGAGAGCGGACATGCGTAATATGCAGCACACTGCGGTGAGGAAATGTAAAATTACTGATTTGCGCAGTGGTGTTTCTGTTGGCAAGGCCACTTCCAGTCGAGCGCAGGCAGAGTTTCCCAGGAGCGCCTCTCAGAACAGCTCATTTAGTTCAGGACGTCCTGGGAATTTGTATTCGCAGGTCACTATAATTTTCTTGCTCCTTCGACAAAATCCACCTGGTAGAATCACGGATTTGTCAGGTTTTGCTATATACATAAGTTCAACTGAAGTGTTATACCAAAAATAAACAAGCACAGTATTGCGAGCTATAATAAATGGGCTCCTTGTGTTTAGCGTGACTCAGGTTAGCATCACTTCCTCTCACATCATACCACACATCACTAAACCCTTCAGATCCAGTCTACGTGTTTGTGTGCCAAAAAGGAACAGAGACGAGCAGGTAGACCTACTTGTCCTTTCAAGTGTGGTTCCTGGAAACCCACTTATCCTCATTCTCACTGCCTTATTTTTCTCTTTCCGCCTTGTTTTCCTAGGGTATTTACTCAGGCTCTAAATTTGGCCCACTCTTCTGATAAGGTTGTTAAGGTTGTTTATCTGTTTTTGCCCAGAAAGGAACATTCTCCTGTGGCTATGTCACACTGCGCGTGCACAAGTGGGCCAGAGTTCAGCCTCTTCCTGTAAATAGATCAAAAGGAACAGCCAGATGTCTGAAATTCCCCACAAATATCCAAGAATTCCAGAGAACTCGCGCACTGAGAGCATGCTTTGGGCCGACGCGCTGCCAAAACGGCTGAGGATAATGCCAGGAGACTAAGAGGGAAAAACATATTTTGGTTAATATGAAATCAGTGTGTCACGTCATGTATAGCTGTGTGTGGGCGTGTACTTGCTACGCATTTAGAAAACAATTTGGTAATAAATAAAATAATAAAGTAGTTTTTGCTAACATTTCAAGCACAAGATCTACATTTTCACTCTGCTAATATATTTGAAATAAATCTACTGCGTTTTTAATTTGTTGTGTGCTGCAGCATTGTTGCGTCGTGTGGATTTATTAAAACTTGCACAGAAGTACCACTTTTCAGCCTTGATTTATTAATAGGTAGCAGTCTCCTTCAGAACAGCTTCTCATTAAAGAAAGGAAGAGAGCGAGAGAATGAGTGTGTGACCTGCTGCCTTTATAGCTATTACTCTCCCTGCCCCTTGAATGAACTCAGGAGAGCATGCTAAGCCATATTAACACCACGCTGAACTCTATTGACTGATCTGCATTAACTTTGCACTCTTATACACACAGCAGTGTTAAAACCATCTATCCTCACAGCACTGTCTCATGCCGTTCTTTTCATCTCAGAGTCTTTACCGAGTGAATCCGGCTGCACTTGTGTGTTTATTTCTCTGCAGGGCATCAGACCGGCAACTGTAGTGTGCATTTAGGCCACACAGAGGATATTTAGGGTACGTTTTTCATGTTTTCAGACAACAATGTTGTCAAAATCCCCTTTTACACTTATCTATGAGAATGACTTACTAGCAAATCGATTAAGGCTGCCCCCTAATAGTCAACTAACTGTTAGTTGATGAGAAGAGGCTTGGTCGACCAAAATTTTATTAGTCGCTAAAAAAAAAAATTCACGCAGTCTGTGACGGAAAGATCGTTAACAGCTGGTCTTTGTGGTAATATAGTACATTAGGTAGGACATCCAAAAGTTCACTTATCATTCATCCACCTCAAATATGGCTTTTCATCTAAAATATGCAAGTAGTAGCAACTTTACATGGCCGCTCATTTTAATGTTAGCCTAGAAAAATGTGTATTGAAGCTGAACAGTAGCACGGTCACTGCATGACAGATGAAGGTGTCGGAGTGGTCTCTTGCTTCTTAAATACTCCGTCATTTTTGGTCATGCAGATAGAAGTAATACATCTTTCAAATCTAAGACTCTTATTTGTGTGCACTCAAAATGTTGTGTTTTTGTAAACTAATGAAAGCAAACAGGATGTGCTTTCTGCTGTCTCTGTGAACTTGAGCACGAAACTACGAAACTCTCTGTATACTTGCCTTACAGGCATGAAAAATATCTGTAGAGAGTGAAATGTCTACTTTTAAATTAACCAATTCAAACAGAAAACAAATATTCTCACGTGGAGATGACGAGTCAGTGTCGCCGACTTCATCTCTTAAGCCGAAAACAAAGAAAACACTTGTTTATCAATAAATTATTAAAACTTTAATGCAGTCTCCTTGCTGTTTCTCCCTAAAACATTCATAATTATTATATCTGCCGATGTGCTGTGGCAAGCTTTTAGACTATGTAGGCAATTAAAGACTCATTATGATGATTTATATGGTTTATTAAACATGCAACTAATAGTTAACTAATACTTAAAATGAATGACTACTAGGTGAACAGAAAAATTGATGCGTTTGTGTAAGAAAAATGTCTATTTTTAAAGCTTTATAAACCAGGATGTAGGCATAGCGCTGGCTCCGGTGAGAAGTGTCGAGAGAGCAAAAAAAAATACCAGTAACGAATTAGAAGTACAAAACAAGGATTTGTAAAGAAAAATTATGGATTTTAATACAAGCCAAGAGGAGACTGGTTTTCCTTTGCTGTAAACAAAACTTGGTTCTCATGAGACTAGCATATTCTCACCTGTGCTTACGCTACGCCTACGTCCTTCGTCATCCGCTGGAACGCCACTCTCTCGTGAATGCATGTATGACAGTTAGCAGAAGCTAGAGATTACAGTTTATAAAGTTTTAAATATGGATATTTGTCTTAAACACATCGATTAGCTTCAGAAGGCCTTTATTAACACTTCAGAGGTGTGTGGAGTACTTTTTATGATGGATGGATGCAGTTTATTGCACTTCAAAATCTCAACACCCATTCACTGTCATTATAAAGCTTGAAAGAGCCAGGACATTTTTAAATACAGCTCCGATTGTATTCATCTGAAAGAAGAAAGTCATATACACCTAGGATGGCTTGAAGGAGTATAAATCATGGGGCAATTTTCATTTTTGGATGAGCTATCTCTTTAAAATGCTGTGTTATGCATTACGGGATAGTAGTTTGTCATGTGCACTTGTGTAAATGCGAGTCATAACCGTGCTTGTGTACATGCATCATAGTTTGACAGGATTAAAATAAAACACCTGCCTCTTATGATTCACATCATCCTATGACTCATCAACATCCATACATAACCCCACATCGTGACCAGCACAGACTCATTTTAAATGGACCAAGCTATGTGCCCCATGACAAAGCGGTCTGGGAAAAGTTTGTGATAATGAGGACTGATTATATGAGTATCGAATTCTGTCACAGCAGCAAAGTGTAGCCGAAGCACTTATTTATGCTGGTAAAAAAGAGTGTGTGTGGGACTAATCGAGGTGTAAATGTGAGTCACTATCCCTGCAGGGCAGAACGCACTGCTGGGTTTTAAACGTTTGATGGAGAAATAACTACACCGTGGCCGTATGCGTGTGCGTATGGGCTTTGTACTGCAGTGGGCAGATTTTTAGTAATGCTCTATGCCCCGCTTTGAATCTGAAGTGCTTGCTTTTTTCCCCATCAGCTTTATTTCTCAAAACCGCAGTCTGTTTTGTGGACAATATACGGTTATGTCAGACAACCTAAAAAATGTTTTTTCTTGAGTCATTATGTAATAATTTGGATGAACAAAAGTCATTTTGAAAGCCAGCAACCCATTATTTGATGTATTTGTCAGTGAAATAAGGAGAAAATGTTGGGCGGCAGTGCGGCACTTTATTTTATTCATCAGGAATTGACTGCATTGGGAAAAGATATTAGATATAAAAAATAAAATGTTGACGTGTTCTGAAAGTTATTAAAGATATTTTGATTAAAGATCTTTAACAGTGTGACCCTGGACCACAAAACCAGTAATAAATAGCACAGGTATATTTGTAGCAATAGCCAAAATACATTGTATGGGTCAAAATGATTGATTTTTCTTTTATGCCAAAAGTAAAGATCATGTTCCATGAAGATATTTTGTAAATTTCTTACTGTAAATATTTCAAAACATACTTTTTTATTAGTAATATGCATTGCTAAGAACTTCATTTGAACAACTTTAAAGGTGATTTTCTCAATATTTGGATTTTTTTGCACCCTCAGATTTCAGATTTTTAAATATTGTCCTATCCTAAGAAACTATACATTAATGGAAAGCTTATTTATTCAGCTTTTAGATGATGTATGAATCTCATTTTCTAAAAAAATGGATCCTTATAACTAGTTTTGTGGTTCAGGGTCACAAATAATATGTACTCATAAATTGTGGACATTAAGACCAAGAGTGTGCATTAATAATGCATACAGTGCTATTTTTTTTATTTTAACCCTTTCTAATACATATCTTCTATCCTCTGATTAATAGTTCATTGTTTTCTAGCAAGTATAAAGCCCTTTAGTGTAACTGCTATGCACTGCATTACATAAAATTAAAACTACAGAGCTTTGATCATAAAACTAAGCATTTAAATATCATCTTACTAAGACAGGATTGGGAGATATAGAGTGATAACTGATATTTTTATGCATATGTCAGTGTTTAAAGAGATGAAAATTCTGTCATTAATTACTTGCCCTCATGTCGTTCCAAACCCATAAGAATTTTGTTCAACTTCAGAACACAAATTAAGATATCTTTGAAGCTACAAGAATACTTTTAATGAGAATTTTTAATTTTTGGGTGAACTAGCCCTTTAAAAGTCAGATCAGATCAAAATATCTCCATAAGCTGCACATTTTCACTTCTCACAGACTAATCACTATAAAGAAGCATCACACCGCCTCTCTAACAGATCCAGCAGTGAGAAACACTCACGTGGCTGGACAGACTAATCACTTGTGGGCCACGTCATTAAAGAGCTCGCTCCAGCCAAGCCACCAAAGCGGATAGGTGTTTCTGTTCGCCCACCCACATTCTCAGAGACGAAAACATTTAGCTGTCCTTTTTGGCGTCAGAGCTGGGCTAGTAAAAAATAAATCGATAACATGTTGAGCGAACAAGCGAGATGGAGAGCGTGCTCAGAGCAGGTTGTTACATAAATAGGAGCTCTTGTCATTCTCTTTTGGAAAATCAGGCCGAGGAGGCAACGGGACGGGAGGGGGTGATGTCATCACTGGTAGCGACGGGCAATCATGCAGTCCATTCATTTTTGTGGGTTTCTGTGTGTGTGTGTGTGTGTGCAAGAGTTTTCTGTATTCTGCATGCCACTTCCTGGGATTGAATAGAGCAGGAAGTTGAGTGATAGGGCGCAAAGAACAACGCCTCCATGGTGGGCTTTTCACACACACACCAGAGAGCAGGACTCACATGTGTGTTTGTGTATTCACTGAATTGGCAGGAGTCCCTGCAGCTCTGCCCTGTTTTTGCTGGGTGGTTGTGTCTGAATGAGATGTACTGAAACACTGTCCTCTTCTGTTTGCTTTCAGAACTGCAGAGAAATGTTTGACACCTGGTGGTAAGTTGCACTATCAGTGATTACAATCAACATAACTGAGAAAACTGATAGGGTTTATGACCAGGCTTACATGAAGTCTCTGCCCACAGAAATTTCCATAGAATTTGGACGTCTGGTATTTAGACCAGAAGTATTCAAATATTTTGACCCCCAAATATGATACATGCAATTTTTTTGAAAGCATTTCTACAAAGAGCATTTAGTACTGTATGAGAAAATGAAGTAATGCTATATTTTGAAGTCATCATATTGCTGTCAAAATAATGTTTTATATAATAAAGTACAAAACTGTACTGAAACAGAAGTAGTACAAAATACTATATATATTTGATTTTACTAAGTAAATATTTTACCAAGTAATTAATTTTTGGAAAAGTGCTGTGTAATATAATATAATAGAATAGAAAATATACAATTTTATAAATAAATAAAATAAAATAAAAATTATATATATAGTTATATTTATAAGAAAAATAATATAATTTTCTATATAAAAGTTTTGTAAGTAATTATTTTTATTTTACATTTATGTATTTTTTACGTTTTAAAATTTTATATATAATTTGAACAGATAAAAAATAATATATATTTTTTATCTATCAATCTATATTCTAATTATATGCAAGTTTTGTAAGAAGTTCTTTTTAACATTTATGTATTTTTTACATTTTTTTAAATTCATATATATATATATATATATATATATATATATATAATTTGAATATAGATAGATAAAAAATAATAATTTTTTTCATTTTCTTTTTTTTTTGTAATTTTTCTAAAAAAAATTTATCTATCTATCTATCTATCTATCTATATAAATAATTTTATATAACTTAAGTACTTTTGCATTTTTTTTAATCTTCTCTCAAATTTACATAGATCCTTCCCTTGTGTTTATTAACTATTTTGTCTCATATGATAATGATTTATTGGCTAAGCCTACCACATTTTACCATGTTTACCATGTACCATATCCATTCCCCAGGATTCTGCAGATTTTCCCTTAAATCAGCACAAAAAATTGGAAAATTTAAAAGCTGTGTAAGCACTTTCTTCGCCTCTAGTGGCACTAAATGAAATTGCAGAGGTAATCGTTGTTTCCAGACAAACTTCTGAAATGCTTCCTCCATCAGCCATTGTTTGAAAGACAGTCCTTTTCTAAACTCATGCCACTAGTTGTGGTTTGCATAGAGCCATCTCAAAGTTTTCTAACTGGCTAACCTCAGTGGACCACACTCACATTGTTATTTGCCGTTTACAGAGCCTATAGTGCTGCTAGAGAGACAGGTGTGATTTCTCAGGACGGCCATTTCAGTAATATCTAGCTTTAAAAAAAAATCTGAATTGCTTACAGGACCTTTAACAAGCTTTGCCGGCTGCTAGCGTTGTGCTATTTTGAATAGTGTATGTTATGCGAGATGATATTTTCTGCCCAATTAAACTGACAAATCAGAATGCCAAAGCTAGCGCCAGTTAACAGAAGACGGTTAACTGTCACAACGTGTGAAAATCAAGACTGCGTTTCTCTCCTCTTTCCCATGCTGAGTGACTTTAAATCAGGCACCTCCTGTGGATTCCAGGGTGCGAGAAACCGATAATAAAGTGTGTAATAATAAGCCAAATATGTGTGGGCTTCTTAGCATTCAGCGCTAGACCTTGTACAAGCCGGTAGAAGAATGACAGTAGTGTACAGCATATTGCTACAGGCCATCTTGATTATTCTTAGTGAGAAATAGAAGGAAATAATAGACATGCCTCCAGCACAAACAGTCAAAAACATATTTCTTAGACTAAATATAACTGCAAACCTTAAGGTTTTAAAGGACAGTTCATCTAAAATGAATAATCTGTCATTCTATTCTCATCCTCATGTTGTTTCAAAGCTTTTCTGTGAAGGAGAAAGATGATGTTTTTAAAAATGTTTCTGTCTGTACAGTCAGTTAGGGTCCAGTGAGGTTGTTCTGGTTTCATTGTACTGACAAAAAAGTATTTTGTGTTCCACAAGTCATGCAGGTTTGGTGAGCAATTTTAATTTTAGATGAACTGTCTCTTTAAGTATCTCATCAGGCTCCTTCTTGACTGACTCTGACACTAAAACTTTTTATTTCAGTAACACTTTACAATATGGTGTTGTTTGTTAACATTATTTAATGTGTTAACTAAAATGAGCGAACAATGAACAATACATTTATCACACTATTTATTCATCTTTGTTAATGGTAGTTAATGAAAATACAGTTGTTTATTGTTAGTTCATGTTAATTCACAGTGCATTAACTAATGTTAAACAAATTTTGATTTTAATAATGCATTGTGCAGAAGTATTGTTCATTCTTAGTTCATGTTAACTAAAGAAGTTATCCTATGTTAGCTAATTAACGTTACTGTAAAGTGTTAACGTTAATTAAAATGAAGCTGAATTAAAAATAGATCTATATCATATATAAAATATTAGATGAAAAACGTGAATGTAAAACAAATTAGAAACATTTCCTTTAGCAACTAACTGGAATAAAGTTGAAATTCTAAAGCCGAAGTACCAACATTAATAAAACTTACATAAATGAAAGCTAAATAAAATTGGACAGCTAATAAAAAGGACAAAAGCACACAAAATTATTACCAAAACAAAAACTAAAGTAAACTGTAAAAAAAATATATAAGATATCAATAAGTAACTATAGTATATTAATAACTAAATTTAACTAAACTAACAAAAACTCTTCAAATTTGTATTCAATTTTTGGTTTCTGTACTTCACAATAAATGTAATATAAATATTTTAACAACTATCTGTTTAAGTTGAAGTAAAATCACTAAACTGACAAAAGAAAGGTATATAGAAATATATATAAATAAAAAAAACTAAAATGTCAAAACCACAAAATTACAGAGAAATTTAAACTAAAAATAAAGTGGAAACAAAATATAAAAATAAAAGCTAAATGCTCAAAATATAATAACTATAGTATATAAATAACTGAATGATTTAACTAAACTAACAAAAATATTCAAATTTTTGGTAATTAAAATGAATCTGATATAATAATATAATAATATAATAACTGCTAAATGTTTAAGCTCAAGTACTAAAATCACTACAGCTGAAAAAAGAAAGTTGTGTAGAGATACAAAAAAATAAAATGACAAAAGCACACAAAATTACTGAAAATGTTCAACTAAGTGAAAACTAATAAATATAAAAATACTGAAAAGCTAAATACTGAAAACTTAATAAACAAATACAGTCTATAAATAACTACATTTAACTAAACTAAAAAAAAAAACTATTCAAAATTTAGTTAAATTTTTGTAAAATGTTTAAGCTGAAGTACTAAAATCACCAAAACTGTAAAAAGAAAGCTGTAAAGAAATATAAAAAAACATGCTAAAATGACAAAAGCACTAAATTACTGAATATTTTAGACTAAAGTGAAAACTGAAAATATACAAATAGTAACACTTTACAGTAAAGTTCCATGTATGAACATACTAACTTGTAAAGCATTTATTAATCTCAGTTCATATTAACTGCAATATTTACTAATACATTTTGAAAATACAAAGTTGTATCTGTTATTATTATTTAATGGACCTTAACTAACATGAACTAACACTGAACAGTGTTGTAAGTACTGTAAAAATGTATTTCTCATTGTTAAATTAATATGAGTCAATGCATTCATTAACACTAGGAAATGAACCTTATTGTAAAGTGTTACCAAATAAACTAATTCAAAATAATAAAACTATCATAGTATATAAATAATAACACTTCCTCCTACAGACTAAGACAATGATTTAATGGATGGCAGGGTGACTAGCATTGACATCACCATTGTGATCAGTCATAGGCTGAGAGGTATAAAAAGAGGAGCAGCCGTGGAAGGTGTGGTACATTTTCACACTTATCACAGCAAAGACAGCGCGCCACGTCTGAACGCATTAATTTCCGAGTGGGCCTGTGATTACGTCAGTGCTGTGTTGGTGGTAAGTACGCAAGCTAACTTCAAGGACCTCCATTGGCCCGGCCGCAGGTGAGCGTCCAATCCTGTGCGCGTTCGACGACTACTTTGAATGATGACATTGTTTAGAGATCTTCCAGTGACTCATAATTTCCATCTCCCAGCAGTTCTCCTTTGAAAAAGGGCTGACGTCATCCTCCCACGGACAAAAAAACCAATGCAGGGATTCTTTCTGGCCAATCAAGGGTCTATTTATACACAAACGCACCATACATCAAACCACATTGTGTGTTGCTCAATAAGATGCGGTCACAGTCATATCCAACTGATCAACAACTACAGCCTTACAAAGCCTGGTATCAATAGAGAAAAATGGACGTCACTATTCAAAACCGCAACACCATGGTGACCATGACCGTGACATTTGTTTTGACAGAGTCACTTCCTGTTAAAGCATGCCCACTGCTGTTTCAACCTTTTGCCTTTCCTGTTATGTTAATCATCACACAGGGACTTCTGATTGGGATCGTTTGCACTCCTGGACGCTTCCTCCGGATGCTGGTTTCACATGGTGGTTTAGATGTGTTCTACCAGTGTCTAGCACCATTTGAAATCAGTGTTCTTGGGGAGGGAATTGCCGCCAGATCGCATTTCGCAGTGATGGACGACGAAAAAGGACAAGGATCTGTTAGTGGGTGGAGTGGCTTTTCAAGAGAAGTGAGGGAAGTGCTTCTATTGAATCACAGGAGAACCAGATAGCGCTCATGTTTTGCCTCAAGCGCTTGATGAACTCACTCAGATGTACTGGAAGTCAAATGAATGCGGTGTGAACAAGCCAGCCTAGTCCCACAGGGAATACTGCTGTTTTACTGTAAAAAAAAAAATATATATATATGATCAACAAGTCACTGTAAAAAATTTCCACCTACTAAAACTTCAGAACTTCTGTTCAGGTGACTTAAATTTGTAAGTATAATCAAATTGGCTGTATAAGATATTTAAACTTTTAAATTGAAGTTCAAATCTTAAAATTAATGTATTGACTAACATGAACAAACAATAAAAATTACAGTCTTTGTTAATGTTAGTTAATGAAAATACAGCTGTTCATTGTTGAAACTTTCAGTTTCAATAATGCATTAGTAAATGTTGACATTAATATTAACTAAAATTAACAAATGCTGTAGAAGTATTGTTCATTTTTAGTTCATGTTAACTACAGTAAAGTAGTTAACTAAAGTAGTTAACTAATGTTACCTAATGAACCTTATTGCAAAGTGTTACCAAAAATTTATTTAGAATTTGAAAAACGTCATTTAACTTTAAGTTAAACAAGATTTAACTTTATTTAATACTCACACTCACAGTAGCAACTGAACTCAAGTTGAAGTAGGTGGAAATTTTATACGCTGCCGTGTTTATCTACTTAAACATCAGTGTTAAATCTCGTTTCTGTGAAGATGTTATCATATGTTTGCATGATGCAATGCATGTTAATGTTGTAGATTATGGAAGTCGGAACAAAAGGAATATGATGCAATATCTTGCATTACATGTGTATGAGTTTATAAATGTGTAACAGCAAGATGCAGTGTTGTTTTAGTGTTCTTGTACAATTACAGTGTTTATTAATATTTTGAATTAGCTTTTATCTTTCTGTTTTCCTTTTAATTTTACTTCAAACTCTAGTTTCTCTTAAGCTTTCTTTTTTTTCCAGTTTAATTTTTAGTATTCTTTTTTAGGTTATATTTTTATTTATTTTTTCAAATTTTAGCTCCATCTATACATGCAATGATTACTGAATTCTTCAAAATGAGGTTCAAGGATAACCAGGGCTTTTATGGTGCATGGATACATGTAAATGGAATATAGTTAAGCCGGAATAACAGAAGCACTTTGCATTGAACTGTATTTATTTGTATGAATGCATCGTGAAAGAGTTTGAGCATTTGGGTCTACTTGTCTGTCTTCATAGAAACTGTGGTGTGTATTTGTTTGTCGTTCCCTCATTTGAACTGGTAACTATGCCTGAGAGGGTTAGTAAAGAGAGACTGTGTTCTCTGAAGCTCTTTCTCCCTCTCTGGCGGTTCCTGCCCCCATCTCTCCCCACTAAAGGATGACTGATTTCCTCTGGTGCTTAGAGTCCCTTCCATCATCTAGCACCATTTGAAATCGGTTATAATGACTGGGGATCAATTCTTCAGCTTCCCATTGCACTCAAAGAGCCCTCAGTGCCCTGTTCCTGTGTATTTTGTGCGCACTCAAGCCTTTTGAAGAGGTTATTGTAAATTTGCTGGGGAATAGAAATAAATGTTTTCTTTTCAGCTGAATATGAGTGAAATTTCAATTAGCTTGGTTGCTATTTTGAGGAGCCCCAACTATGGATTCACAACCAAAGAAATGAAAAGGCTGTAATTAACACTCCATCAGAGAATACCTGTTCCCAAACTGACTTAATGAGCAGTTCAATTCTGCCCTCTGTTGGTTGGAAGGAGACACAAGCTAAAATTCCAAAATGTAGTATGTGCTGAATAATGGTTAATTTAGGTGTTAAAAATTGTTCAAGCGGTTTTCACAATGTTTGCTGAATGTTTATAATAGTCACATGTAGCAGCTGGGTGATAGTTCATGTTAATAGTTCAGTAGTTATTAACATGATAAAGATGTGTACACTTAGGGAATTATTAACCACTGTTTCACCTTCAAATGTGAACTATCCTTACTAATATTTTGTGTATATGCCCAGATCATGGTATTATTGAACATTATGGGAATAGAATGTGTTGACAAATATTAATTATTATTGTGTGGTGTATAATAAATAAATATGTAACTACAACAACTTAGAATTTGAGTAATAAGCAGGCATTTCACAAAAATAAATAAAGGAAGGAAGAAAAGAAAGAAAAAAAAGGGGTTTACTGGTTTACTGACTCATAGTTACAAAAAGCGTATTCACTGGGAATTGTGCATTTACAATTCTTGAACTTCCTTTCTAATGAGTAACCATACAGAATAGACATCATTAGTTTGCAGTAAACAAGCTAAATGTTTTCAGCTCTAATGAGCTCTGGACTATTGTGTGAGATAAATCTGCCTCCAAACACGAAGTTCAAAACCAACGGCTCATCTGACCTTACACAAACTACATGAACAGCATAACGTCTTTTACTAGTCATATCTCCACAATTAGGCCAGCTTATTTTGCCAGATTTGTTCATTTTTGTAGAATATTGGTGCTAAAAAGTCTACATATCACCTATTAATATATTCAGTATTAAAATATGATAGAAAAAGTCTGTTTTTGAAGAAAATACATGAACAACAATGTTTGTTTACCATATTTTTCATCTTTATTAGAAACAATACTAGTATATTACAATACTAGTTTATAATATGCAGTAATAGCCAAGGGAAGGAATCGTTAAAAATATTTTTAATTATATTCAAATAAAGTTTAAGAATTATTTTTTTGTTTTTAGCTTTTTACATCTTTTTGTTTTCACATGCAGAGATCGTTTTGATGTAGGACTACTTCTTGGTTTTATTAAATGCCTGGAAATGTTATTTGTAAAGTCTAAAGTTTACACACACAGAACCTGCAAAATGTAGTTTTACCAACATAAGAGGGATCATAGTAAATGCATGTTATTTTCTATTTAGTTCTGACCTGAATAGTTCACATAAAAGACATTTACATATAGTCCACGAGAGAAAATAATAGTTGAATTTATAAAAATGACCCTGTTTAAAAGTTTACATACAGTTGATTCATAATACTGTGTTGTTACCTGAATGATCCACAGCTGCTTATTTTATTTTATATATTAATTTTTTTAAGTGATAGTTGTTCATGAGTCCCTTGTTTGTCCTGAACAGTTAAACTTTCAGTAGGTGTCTCAAATTCTGTGGTTTTTCAGCATTTTTGTGCCTTTGAACCATGAACAATGGCTGTGTAATTGTGAGATCCATATTTGGCCAAGATACAACTATTTAAAATGAAATGAGGGTGCAAAAAATGAAAATATTGAGAAAATCGCCTTTAGAGTTGACCAAATGAAATTCCTATGCTACAAATAGCCTTTTCTTACTTTTCTTTCTTTTGTAATCCTTAAATTGCTAGTACTCGTTTGTTTTCAGTTGAAATCGTGTGTATTTTTGATACACTGCGTTATTTTACATGCCAACTGTGTAATATTTCCTTGCATTTAAAAAATGTACAAGACAGAGCAAGCGCGCAAGTATGTCGTCACGCATTAAATCCCTCCCTATCCTAGCAACGGTGCCCCCTGCACGCTTCTGATTGGCTATGATTCCAGATTTCCGCCATATTCAAAATCCATACCATCCGTTGAATATCGCGAACTTCCCTCTTTCAATCCACCCCCCAAAATAACTCATTTTAATTGTATTAGTTTTTGTATACAGTTTACAGTAGCGAATTCCAGGTCCACATTTTCAAATGGAGGAAACCGACGGATCGCCATTGCCTTTGGCAGAGCCGGTGAACGAAAGACCGAGGAGGACCAAGAGAAAGTCGTCCGTGGCAGATATGGATGCGTCCCCAGAGCACAATTTCAAACGGTTAGGAAGATCATATCACACACTTTGTTGTTGTTGTTGTTGTTCTTTATTATTATGATCATTTCATAGCTCGCACTATTGCGTATCTCTTTCACAAATATCCCACTCTTTGCAATTGTATATAACTGCATGAGATTTGGTAATAAACATGTATTAGTTGATTGCATTTAAAATGTTTTATCTACAATTTATAATAACATCTAATGAGTTATTCTGTAAGAAGCCACTAAACGGGTGAGAATAGATGTGTGAGTTTGTTATGTTTTCAAAGTGAGAAAAACTTCCGCAATATGTCGGCTAAAATGAAAACAAAGAATGACAGCAGGACATATATTACGGTAATGTTTTATCTCAACACACGGTGGCGCTCATGCCACACAAAATATAAACAGCGTTCAATCCACCAGCACATCAAGCCTCTAACACCTGTTTCAAATGAGCACTCAGTGATTTGTTTTGTAGCTTACACAGTACTTTAAATTGTCAATATCACTGCATCAGCTGTGTAACGTTAATGCAATTGCAGATGTTTACAAAGGATATACATCAGAGCAGATCTAATAAAAGAAAAAGCAAACCAAACAAATACATTGTAATTTGATCATATAAAATAAGCAAGGCATTTGAAGACATTTAGATCTTCATATCCTTTTTCAGTGTTTTGGTTAGAATGAAACAATCACATCAGTCCAATCTTGGTGTGTAGCTATTTTACCAATATTATACTAAAAGGACATCTGATAATGTGTCCAGGGTCCCAAATATAAATAGATTGTGCCAAATATATACAAGATATCCCTCATAAACTCTGAGAAAGAAGCCAGAGAGCATCAAATGCGCTTTATATCACAGGCTAAAATAACAACAGTTTATTTTGGCAGAAGGTCTGGTTTTCTTTCACTCATGCCAAGCCTTCTGCCTGATTGGAACACCGGGAAATGTGACCCCATTTGCCTATTATACAATAAGAAAAACAACAAAAATGGCACGGAAACTTTATTTTTACATTTTTTGGAAAATTTGAGCACTGCTTGCCATTATGATGTGAAGGCATTGCTATGTGGATGCTATGAGATTCTAAATGTTTAGGTGTTGTGAGGCAGTTGCTTAGTGGCCGAATTAATAGCTCCACAGCTATGGCTTTCAGAAAGTATAACTGTGTTTAAATTAATTCTTACCCAAGCATCACGCATCAAAAGCACCACCGGGACAGTGACGTCACCTGCTAAATAGACAATGTAGAGTCTTATGCATTGTTCAAAAGATATCTTTCAAGGGATCGCTGGGAAATCAGTAGTTCAAGTAGTGACATAATGCAGTATATGTAAGTCTATGAGATTTGTTTCACCTGCTGTATTGTCTGAAAAGTCGTCTCTTAAAGGTATATATTAATTCAAAAATGAAAATTCTGTTGTTAATTACTCACACTCATGTCGTTCAAAACCCGTAAGACCTTCATTCATCTTCGGAACACAGATTAAGATATTTTTGATGAAATGCGAGAGTTTTCTGACCCTGAATAGACAGCAACGCAACTACCACATACAAAGCCCAGAAAGGTAGTAAGGACATCTTTAAAATATTCTGTGACATCAGTGGTTCAACCGTCATGTTATGAAGCTACGAAAATACTTTTTGTGTGCAAAGAAAACAAAAATAACTTTATAGAGGATTTGCACTTACGGCACGATTCAGTTACCCAGAACCATGGTCATATTGGAGATACTCAGATGTAAACAACAGCATGGATTGCATGCTTATTGTACTACTGAATATGCTGTTCTGCTCATTTATGCTGTCTAAACCACGAAAAAACGTGTGGAAGCTGCTAAATTTTATAGAGAAGGACATGGTATGCAATAAAGAATATTATAATATCTACCTAACCGGAAATGATAAAAACAAACACAAACGTTGTCAAGATGCTTGCCGTGGAAATACTGTTCAGTTTGGCTAACCACAAACGCCTTTTGTTCCTCAGACATTTTTTTTTAACTCTTCTCCTTGATTCGTTATAACTTTTGTTAGTCTATAGTACTCCAAATGTTTTTTCCCCATCCGACCTATTAATACATCCCGAAACATGACAATAATTGACTGTTTACAGCAGCAATAATCAGCAAAATATATGAGTTTCGTTCAGTTCAGTGTCACTGTCCTTACTCCCTCTTTGGGCTTTGAACATGGTAGTTGCAGTGCTGTCTATGCAGGGTCAGAAATCAATCTCTTGGATTTAGTCAAAAATATCTTAATTTTGTGTTCTGAAGATGAACAAAGGTCTTAAGGGTTTGTAACGACATGAGGTAATTAAGGAGTATTAATGAGTAAAAGCCTATTCATAACGAGCAAGAAAACTATAACAATATCAATAAAGATGGTTTAGAAATTGTACACCACAACTGTAATGATAAAATTTTTTTTTTCAGCTGATGAATGATAAAAACACTGACAGCCAATTAGAATCCATCTGTTTTAAAGTGCTTGAGCATTTAGTGGCAGATAAGATAATAAATTGAACGTTATCGTGCCTTAGTGTGGACTCTAATCTAGTTTCTAATCTGTAACAATCTTTATGGTTATAGGTCTTGGTGTGAACAGGCCTTAATATTTGCCTTACATGAACTATGAGTTCATGTAAGGCAAAAAAGTTCATGTAAAAAAAAAAAAAAAAAAAAAAAAGCTCATGACCTGAATAGCTCACCTTAAGTTTTGACGTAGTGTTATGTAACGGAAAAGCTAAATAGACTTTTATTAAATGTCGTGTTTTCAGCCTTGTTTTGTCTAGCAAGACGAAAGGACTTAGTCTACAATAACCCATTTTGTTTCATACGCACTGAAAAAACAGATCCAGTTAAGATAAGAGCACAACGTCACTGCTTTACACATAGCAGAATGTCGTAGGTGTTTAAGGCAACCGTTATCCAGTTTCAGATTATCTGTTCTCTGCATCATTTTGATACTCAAGCCTTTTGCGTGGCCTTCTACAGGTTTGTTATATATGATGTCTCATATTTGACAGTGGAAACCACAACAAAGAGATCTTTTGAAGCTGTTCTGGATGAGTAAATGACATATCATTCCTCCAAGGTCTCTCCTTTGTTTGCGACGTAAAGCACTGTGAAACCAAACCTACTTATCTTAACCTGAATCCCCTTGAGTGTTTTCCCACCTTAACGTAAGTGGGATGGCATTCTCAGTGATGGAAGAAAATACCAAAAAACCTGAAACCAACATTGACCGTCCGGTTGAAACTAAATATTGGTTTGTATAGTACATTGTGAATACTTGGGACGTCCAAAAATCAGAATACGCTACACACAAAGTGCAATGTGTTTATATGAACTTCCTCACATCAAAACGACCTGTATAACAATGACGTCAGCCTGCGAACACAAAGTAGCATCTTACATGTTCCCACACTCGTATCGGTTCAGCTTACACGCGACGATGCTAACAGTGATGTAATGTCCTGTGGAGTTCTTAAAACAGGGCAGGCCTCATTTTTGGTATATTTGTGTAGTCTGTTACATTGCCTGTTTGAGACTGGTTGATGTAACCATCATGGGGTGTGTTTGTTATTTGGTCCATATTTGTCATGCCAATGTCCAGCGTTTCAGACAACACCTCAGCATTCCAGGCATGTTTTGGAAGTAATACACACTCGCAGGATCCCTACTCCGTTCCTGAAGCTCCCAAACAGCACATTCTCTCTATCTGATACACCTGTATCAGGCATTGGAGTCTTTGATATTGAGCTGATGATGTGAATCAGGTGTGTTTGATTATAGAGAATGTGCTGAGGGCCTTACAAAGGAACAGGCTTGGGAAATGCAGCTGTAGGCATTTTACACAATATGGTTACAGGTCATGGGTGTTTTTTTTCTGCTTTAAGGTGACTATCACAACTATTTAGTTCACACATACTTGAAATAATCTGGTCTTCACACATGCCTTCCGGTCTAAATAGTATGGCAGATTAGAAGTAGTATATCTAAATAAGTAAATACTACACTACCATTGAAAAGTTTGCAGTTAGTGATTTTAAGTAAATTGATACCTTTGTTAAATTGATCAAAAGTGACAGTAAAGATGTTTATAATGTTACAAAGTATTTTAGTAATATATAATTCTGTTGTTTTAAACTTTCCATTTATTAAAAAATTCAGGGGAAAAATAGTTTTCAGCATGGATATTAAATTTTGAGAGATAATTTAGGATCAAGTAACACTGAAGACTGAAGTAATAACTGGAATTCAGTTTTGCCATCACAGGAATAAATTACATTTTAAAATAAAAAAATAGAAGCAGTTGGGTGGGTTTTGGGACGAAGGAGTTATATTGAAGAAAAGTGTCAAGAAATGCTTCCAAATTTACTTTTGTAATTATGAATATTAACGTAGTGAATGTTAAGGTAATGAATTTAGCTAATATTTACATGCAAACACAGGGAATGACAAGAGGTTGTAAAGTGTTTTATGACCGCATGTCTCAATATTGGGTGATAGTTCACCCAAAAATGAAAATTCTGTCTGTAATTACTCACCCTCATGACGTTCCAAACCCATAAGACCTTTGTTTTTTTTTATTTTTGATGAAATCCGAAAGCTTTCTGACCCTTCATAGACAGCAGCGCAACTAACACGTTCCAGGCCCAGAAAGATAGTAAGGATATTGTTAAAATAGTGACATCAGTGGTTCAACCATAGTGTTATAAAGCTACGAGAATACTTTTTCTGCACAATGAAAACAGAAATAATGGCTTTATGACTACCTTTCTGGGCCTTAAACGTGTGAGTTGCGTTGCCGTCTATGCAGGGTAAGAAAGATCTTGAATTTCATCAGAAATATCTTAAACTGTGTTCTGAAGATAAACAAAGGTCTTATGGGTATGACAGTAATTAAAGACAGAATTTTCATTTTCGGGTGAACTGTTCCTTTAAGTATGCTGTCTGCTTGTCATGACTATGGTCTTTTCCTCACCTGGGCAACATGGAATGGAGGACACTCCATCATGGTATTGGCAGCGCCATTTGACCTACATATTTAGCCCCCTGTTGTCTTTAGCAGTTGAGACCACCCACACTAGTGTCTTTTTCTAGTGGACACTGATATAGATTCTGTGCTTTACTCTCAATATCACACCCAGGATCGCCCAGCTTCTTAATGTTCTGTTCAGTGCATCATCACATTTCTTACATTGCATTGTTATTTAGAAACATCCACCTGTACCACATACACCTTCAGACATAATTCAATTGTAAAACACACCTTAGTCATTTTGGGAAACCAGCCTCTCTCACTTCCCACAAACATTCATTCTCTGTTAAACTGTATTTACTGCAATTACCTATTCTCTCATATACACGTTCACCATTTGTATTCTTCTGTCATCTGCGCTCATTCCTAAGTGATGGAATAATAAACAGACAACTGAGAGATGGGAGATGCCTGCAGAAACCACATCAGACAAAATAAGAGAAGTTAACCCAAGCATATACACGTGCCCACACCTCTGCCAGACCCCAAGGTGGATGGCAACCAGAGAATGAATGTCTTTATTTGGTTTTCCACTATTTTAGTGGTGATTCATTGTGATGTGAAGTTTGCCCGCTTTTAATAAAGACTTTTAATATAAAACACGTCATGTCAGACCTTGACTCATGCATTCAGGACGGCTTTCACTGCTAATTAACTCATGCAATATTAAAACTTTCTGATTAAAATAAAATATATTTAATTTAATAACTAATAAATAATTTCTGGTTAGTCAATCACAGCATCCTGGGGTCAAATATTTTTGAAAAATGACTGCTAAACTGGAAAAAATATTCAAAATATTCTTGGTCTTTTCAACTAGTTGAAAATTCCATGAAAATGTCCATGTATTTATTTCAAACGTTTGGAACCAGTACATTTTTTTTTTTTAAGACAGTAATATTTTTATTCAGCAAGGACACATTAAATTGATCAACACTGACAGTAAAGACTTCATAGATCTTGATTTCCAGAAAAATATTCGGCCGCACAGCTGTTTTTGTAATTGATGATAATAAGAAATGTTTCTTAAACACGAATTAGCATATTAGAATGATTTCTAAAGGATCGTGTGACACTGAAGACTGGAATAAATTACATTCATGTATATTACAACAGAAGACCATTACAGTGTTTACTATATCTCTGATCAAATAAATGAAATCTTTTGATCAGTAGTTTCATCAGTATAAATCAGTATTTATTTGGCCATATGATAATATGTGGCCTTGATTACATCAGCAAACTAAAATGATTTCAGAATGATTTGTGGATATACGCTTCAGGGTAATTCATCGGTACGCTGCAATATTTCTAAAACTAACAACCCAACGGCGATATCACACACCTTTGTTGATGATTCAATCGTAGTTCTGTAGATTAGCTCATAATAAACCTGAGAATTTTTCTGAAGGCATTGTATTAAAAGATTTGGCGAGCCGTCCCATTACCGTGGCTGTAAAAAGCAACGGCTCTTCTGAAAAAAGAACCCTGGGTATCTTTGCAAACATGACCTCGCTGAGACAGTTGTCACCAGTCCCCAAATAAGGGCCCAGCCAACAATGCAGGGGCAGTGCATTTGTGAGTAAAAGAGGACATGATGGATAGAGACTGAAGGAAAGGGCACGTGGGTGAAAGACGGCAGAGTATCTTGGTGTGGGTTAGAGAGATCGGAGCTAAGTGACGCTCTCTCTGTATCAGTTCTGCAGACCATGATGCAGTGTCACGGGAGACAGAGCTACACCAGGCTTGGTGTGTGGTATGTACAGGATGTGCTTTACTTTACATTTATGGGCTTTTCTTTGTGGGCACACTGACATGGGTTATGGACGTACTAATGGATCTACAAGGTTTGGCTGCACGGTCTACGTCATTACTGCACAACCAGAGGTCTGGGTCTGGTTGGATGCTTTGTATGTGTCTGGTTTGCTGTATGAACAGAGGGGATTACATGTTGTTGTTTTTCAAATGACTTTAGAAATATAATTGATTTTTAGAAACTTATCTTGTGTTTTTCTTGCTGTAGGCCGTCTTTGAGACGAGGAAGTTCTTTTAACTTTCTGACACCTGGACCCCAGTGGGACTTCACGCTGGTGAGTAGCTTATGACATCCATATGGCTCAGCTCTTTCTCAAGCATACAAAACACCTAGTGGTTCTGTTCCAAGCCACTTTGCTGTCTACTATCAACATAGGCAGCTACCTACTAAGGTAGCATCATAAGTGTAACTGAATAAGTGATTTGAAACGCAGTCTTCGAAGAATCTCCAATGAATCGCAAGACATATTTGACTCCTGGTTGGTTTCAGAGTTTTATGTAAACATATTAGCTGTAGGGTGTATAGCATAATCTACAAACACTGCTGATCAAAACTTTGGGATCAGTACATTTTAAAAATGTTTTTCTTTTTATAAGATTTCTGTTAACCTCATTAAGACTGCATTTACATGATTAAAAATAGAAAAAAAAACAGTAATATTGTGAAATATTATTACTGTTTAAAAAAATGTTTTTCTATTTTAATATATTTTAAAATATAATTTACTCCTGTGATGCAAAGCTAAATTTTCATCAGCCATTACTCCAGTCTTCAGTGTCAAATAACCCTTCAGAAATTTTAATATGCTGATTTATTACTTTTATAATCAATGTTGGAAACAGTTGTGCTGCTTAATATTTTTTTTGGAACCCGTGATTCTTTTTTTTAGGATTCTTTGATGAATAAAAAGTTAAAAACAACAGTATTTATTCAAAACAGAAACCGTTTCTAACAGTATTAAACTTTGCTATCACTTTTTTCAATTTAACATCTTTGGCGAATGAAAGTATTAAGTGAATAATTTACTGACTACAAACTTTTAAATGGTAGTTTATATTGTTACAAAAGATTTCTATTTTAAGTCACTGCTGTTGTTTTTAACTTTTTATTTATTTAAAGAATCCTGAGAAAAGTATCACAGGTTCCAACAAAATATTAAGCATCACAACTGTTTTCAACACTGATAATAAATCAGCATATTAGAGTAAAATTTCTGAAGGATCATGTGACACTGAAAACTAATGATGCTGAAAATTCAGCTTTGCATCACAGAAATTAAATATATTCAAATAGAAAATAGTTATTTTACATTAAAATAATATTTCAAAATATTACTGTTTTTTTTCTGGATTTTTGTTCAAATAAATGCAGCCTGGATGAGCATAAGAAACTTCTTTTATAAAAAAAAAAAAAACATATAAAATGTCACTAATCCAAAACGTTTGAATGGTGGTGTAGTTACATTCTTCAGTTTGCATACTGTTTGGAGGACAACATTGGGCAGGATAAAAACTAAGAAATAGAATGCTTTTTTAAATTTAATTAATCAAATGTATTTAAAAGAAATATCAGAATAATGGTTAGTTGCAGTACTAATTGCTAAAACTATTTACCAGTACTTTATCAATACGATGACATTGAGGTAACTACTAGCTAGCATTTTACTTGATTTGTCCACAGTCATTAATGATTTATTTCATAACTCTACATTTAACTATATTACACTTTTTAATGCCACAAGGAAATTAGACATGGACGTTTTATTCACTTTCATAATACGAGTCTTTAAAGCGTAATAAAGCGGTTTTAAAAATTTTAATATAAAAAACTTGTTATACAACAGTTGACCTTTTTATTTTAAATGACGTAAGTGCTGTAGTTCCATTAATAGTGCTTTGCTATGGTTCACCAGTTTTCATGCTTCAGAAACTTTAATGCTACACCCTTAAGGTCATTTTTGTTAAACCTTCCATACTTTTCCTTAGCGCAAGTTCGCAAATGTACTTTCCCCTTGCCCTTTACGAAAATTTTGGCAGATATTGTTTTCCATTCAACCATTAAGTTGTTGCCAACTGATGACATCTCAATGACATCTCTCATGGCATCGCGTGCCTCTGGTTCAGCTGATGCACAAATTGCCACTGATAATTTCCCAAGCATCCCCCCTCCCTAAATTTCCACCAAACCATATCCAAATCCCTCAATCCCACTGAATCAGTTAAGCAGTAAATGCAAACTAGTTGGATGATTGAAAACAGAGAATAGAGCCCGATTAGAGCATTCCAAAGTTTATGAAGGCCAAGCGAAACGCAATCCATCTCTCATCTGTAGGAAAACTGGGGGGTGGAAAGACGGGAAAGAAGACAACCGCTTCATCCCGTGCCAAAATGTCCCTTTGATATGTAATTTTTTTTCATGAATACACACACATTAGCTCATCTAGCGGGCACATGGGCCTCATTATGCTTCCAGCTCCAGCACCATTATCTCACCTTCAAAACCCTGCCGAGGTGAAAGAGTATTCCTCCCTGCTCTAACTCCTGGAACATGAAAGCGTAGAGTCTTTGTCTTTAATGTGGAAGCAGTTCTTCTGGATAAAGCCGTCTGCATGGCCGCAGGGTGAACGAGGTGGTGCAACAACAGACGGATTATGCAGGAATCGGCCTTCGGACCTCTGTGGTATTGCTGGATTGAATTTAGACAGCTGCTTGTACCAACATGCGAAGATGATTTGGAAAAATCTGTGTCAGACATGTTCAAACGTCTAGTCTTTCAATATGTTCATTTTTGTTGCATAATGTAAAGGTTTATATAAGTGATTCAGTGCAGTATTAAGGCATTTCCACCTACTCATAAAGACATGGTAGTTCTTATGAAAATTTTTGTTGGTTTGGCATTCATACAACAAATGTGTGGTTTTTCTTCTGTAGCGTATGGATTGAGTCACTTTGCAGAAGACACAGGAAGCAGCTTGAGACAGATGAACATTTACTTTCATTTGACACATTAAAAGAAAACCATGCCCTAAAATCTTTCTTGTACAGGTGACGTCTTTAAGTTGCAGCACTGGTTCTACGGATGGCGTCAGTTTAAAATAAAATACCTGAGAATCCCTGGGTATTAACACTTGTATGGCTTAATATAATGCAAATAAGGTCTATTACCGATATGTAGTAGAAAACCCATGAAAGATTTACGTTATTTTAAAAAATCCACATCGTTTTGAACATATTTTGGATCATGGGGGCGCCATTATGATGGTTGCACTCGGTGAGCTACTTGCACTACCTGTTGCTATTTTTACTGCAACACAGCTCGGAAAATAAAATTCTAATATGATGACCACAACTACTGAAAGAGCTTACAAGTGGCGATGGATATAAGCGTAGGCTTTAACCAAATGCCATACGATCGATTTTCCCCACAAGGAGTTTAAATGCCCCAGGATATCAAGTGAAATCAGTTCTGGCATCTAGTGTTTCTGGTCTCTGCTGTTTGTAAAGCTCTTTCAGTACCTGTGGTCTACTAAAAGCCTCAAAGGCATCAGGGCTAAAGTGGAGAGAACAAAGACGCAGGTCCTTAGTAAGTTTTATTCATCCATAGGCATTTTCCAATTCTTTTCTCCTCTTTTTCGCTAGGAAAAACACTAAAGGCTTACATCGCTTCTCGTTGCCCTCCGACTGAAAATTACAACCGACAGCTGCACAATGTGGCATCGTGTCATATTCCAGGTTGTGTTGTCTTGTCTAGTGAAACGATTGATCATTTTCAGAACAAATTGACAATTGATATACTTTTTAACCTCAAATGCTCGTCTTGTCTCGTCTCTGTGATGCGTGTGCATAGTCTGTGTAATTCGGGTCAGTACAGTTAGGGTATGTCGAAAAACACCCATCACGTTTTCTTCTTCAACTTCAAAATCGTCCTACATCGCTGTTTTATCTTTTTTTTGTAATGGGTGTTTGATCTTCTTTGCGTGTTCACTTTATAAACACTGGGTCGGTACTTCTGCAGCGATGTAGGATGATTTAGATGTTGAAGAAAAATACGAGACGGGTGTTTTTTTGACATACTCTGTGTATTGACCCGGATTGCACAGACCCCCAAGTTCAAACTTGGGGCACCATTGAAATCCGCTATATGGAGAACATTCCTAAAAATGTTTTCCTGAAAGAAACAATTTCTTTACGACTGAAGAAAGTAAGACATGAACATCTTGGATGACAATGGGGTGAGTAAATTATCTGTAAATTTCTGTTCTGGAAGTGAACCACTCCTTTAATACCCGGGGTTCCCTTTAAAGATTGCCTTTTCACCTCTGAAACCACTTTTCAGGTGACATCAGGCTCTCTTTTTTTCCAGCTCCTTTCTACCAACCACAAGTCCAGTGTTTACATCAAGTCAGCCTGATGGAAGTCCCATCTTACTTTTACCCCAAATTGAATATCCATTTTTACTTGGAAAATGTCACATTGAAGAAGTTAAATAGGTTGCAAACACTTTTAAGTTGACTTTTTCCATTTCACTTTTTGGTTTTTAGTCTTCTCCCCCCACTTTGATTGGTAATCGGTGTTCTTTCTCTAACAGATGGGCTTCATGGGTATTGATTTTGTCCAGATCTGTCAAAAACACAGTATGCAAAGCACATGTCTTGGCCATCATGTGCACAAACGCTTCATCCTAGACCTTACTGACCCTTGCAATATGCAGAGTGTCCCAAAACGTGACTTTGATTGAGCTTGCTTGTAATAATCCCATGTTTTCTGTGCCAGCAGCTGTTTGCTCTCATAAATTCTTTGCAGTAATATCCATTTATGGCTGGTCCACCAGGAACATGCGGTTTGGAGCCAAAATACACGGCCTGTCTATCACTTTGACCTTTTCCTTCTGTTGCTCTCAGTTTTAATTCTTCTTATTGTTGAACTTTTAGTTTTATTCTTAGTGATTTTCTTTTTATGCTTGACCTAATTTATTTTACATACATTTTTATCTGAATACGCTAGCAATATCGGTGCCACTTGTAAACTTACAGACCATTAGTCTTCCTCCAGTCTCAGATAACACAAAAGCAGCCGCTTATCAGCGTTATCCATGAAAACATTCAAAACCAAACACCTGTGATTCACTCAGTAGCTCAGCTTCTGATTGGTCAGCAATCATTACTGTCAACTCAAATCCTCCAATCAGGCCTTGATTAATTCTGTCCATTGTCTGTGAATGGGGATTTGCTAAATGATAGCTTGTCATTTATTGTTTTATTGTGTTTGCCAACTTGTTCGCCATGAATGGCTCTGAAGCTAAATTAGCCTAATCTACTCATTGCTTCAATGAAACTCTAGGTGAGCTGGCTATAGGGTGTTTGGTTTTGATCACATGACTTTACAAATGCTTTCACCCTATAAGAAAACAAAGAGCTCATCAAGACATTACTTCTGTTAGCGGCATCAAGAGTAGGGGTTTTTCAGTAGATACTAGTGTTATAAACAAAAGCTTAATTGACTTACAAACTAGCCCTGTTTGGGAAATGTTAAATATAGAGGTGTAATGTAGATTATGGGCACATTTGGGTTAAAACCACCATCCATTTTTAAATACGTAGCCTCACTCTGAATGAACAGTCAAGATTTGTTAGCATTCAAAAACCTCACACTTGACTTGGTTTAATGATATATACATGCATACCTAAATACATAATTATTACTTTACTATTATTAAATGTAATACAAAATGTGGCTCTAGTTATATGGAGGGGCTGATGTCTTCTTGGGAGGTTCATTAAGCTATAACTCAGCCACCAACTAAACTGTCTTAAATGGCCTGTGTTGAATGGTTTCGTAAAGTGGTTTTGGGAAAAGCCCAGTAAAGAGAACATAGGCCAATAACAGAGACCCTGAGGGCTCTCGGTGGCCACCGCAGTGCTCCAGAAATGTTTACAACCCCTTCACACCCTGCACACACTCCACAGGTAGAATTTTCACTAGCCAGATGCCCCACCAGCCCCCAACTCACACACACAGGTGCTAAAAGGCCTGAGGGATAATGATGTCCTTCCTGAGTCTTGCTGGACCTCCTTAGGAGCCATTGTAACCCGTAATAATACCAACTTTTAAAGGTAGCACTTTGCATATTCTTCAGTAAGTTGACAAAAGAACGTCTTCCTTGGTTCCTCTCTCAAAGCCAGAAAGTGTTTACATTTTTTTTTTAAGTGTCCTGTTTTAGTTTAAATGTGCTTTAGATTCCTAAAGGCTGTTTTCTTTTTTGCAGAAACGCAAGCGCAGAGAGAAAGACGATGCGGACGCAGTCAGTCTGTGCAGCTTTGACTTCAAGGTAAGAAAACCAGCAAAACAACATAGGTTCTGCAAGGACAGATTTGGCCAGATTTATCGAAATGCACAAATCAAGAGGCTTTGGATTTTTAAGTTACTCCCTAAAGTCCAAAGCATGCTTCAAAACAACATCAAAGTCTCATAACAACATCAAAAAAGGTCAAAAATAAAAGCCACCCTCTGCCGTATTTGTTAGCAAAATCAAAGCCATTTTGCAAAGCAATCCTAGATGAAATCACTTGTTTGTTGCAAAAATCAAAGCCTTTTAACCTTAAACTGGAGGAATTTAATCTTACAAGATTTTTCCACTGATAATCAGAAAGGTCATTTCTCTCAAACCCATAAACTTTCCATGTTTACTGTCAGTAATTATCCTCATTTCTGCAAGGACTCAATTAAGACGTGCTGCTGTTTAAACTAGCATGTTGTGTAATTTGACTCCTCGCTGATCTCGACTCCTCTCTGGTTTATTTTCGTACTTTTCTCTATCCAAAAGGGAACAGTTGATTTATTACTACACGTCCATAGCAACCCAGTGTTTTTTTACAGTTTAGCAAGAGGTCACACTGAGCACGCCCAGATCTTCTGTGCTCTGACAGACAGGAGAACAATACAACTGAGATGACTTTCATCAGTCTCGCGCCTACGAGATGAGAGCTCTCTGATTCACCAGAGCCATCATGCCTTAAGCAATGGAAAAAAGCTGGTGAAGGTATTGCATAAAAACAACATCTCGTAACAAAATGCCCAGGATTGACAAATCCATTTTGTTTAATATACACTCTTAAAAATATAGGTGCTTTAAAAGGTTCTTCACAGAAGAACCATTTTTAGTTCCACAAAGAACCATTCAGTCAAAGGTTATTTAAAGAACCACCTCTTTCTTACCTGTTTATTATCTCAAGAACCTCTTTGCCACAAAGAACCTTTTCTGAAACAGAAACCATGGTTTATGGAACCATTTAGACAAAAAAGGTTCTTCTAAGGCATTGTGAAGCACTTTTATTTTTAAGAGTGTAGTACTGCTAGAATAGATTATAAATCATAGATGGATAGATACTGATACATTTTTATGATACCATTATTTTGGACCCCATTGACTTTTATTGGGTTGACTATGGGTTCTATTAAATAAAAATCTTCAAAATAGCTTCTTATGTATTCCACTGAAGAAAAAGTCATGCGGCTTTGGAATGACCTGAGGAATGAGGCCTCAATGCCTTCAATTCACATCTTTGAAATGCTTTAGTCACTGGTCCATTCTGACCCAGACTACTCTAGAGTGAAACTTGTTTCGCTAGACAGTGCATTAAACAAAAGTTCCCAGTTCCCTTCCCCACAGCACATCTTTGAGAATGCATATTGGGGGAGGTGGGGGTATTGTACAATCGCCTGTCCTGCAGGTACCTTCTTTATTTCCCTCTGCACTCCCCTCAGAGCCATCGTCATCCTGAGACTGTCACATTGTGTCTCGCTAAATACGCACTCTTCAGATTCTGCTTAACGCAGCTGCCGAATTTGCACAATCAGACTAAGAAGAGTCATAATGTTGTCTTTAAATGGTCATAGCCGAAGTGCTTCATCGGTGACTAATTTAACTTGCGAAGTCTGATCATATTCAAACCAAGTTGCAATATATTAAGTCTGTAAGAATGAGAAGGAAAGAGGCTGTGCGTGTGTGGGATACATCCTGACTCTCTTGTGTGTCTGGACAGAGGGGTGTGTTATTAGTTACCTGCTCTGTTTGGTGGCAACCACCTATGTTGAGAGTGCGTTGACTCAATCGGAATTAAAAATACTTGAGATCAGGATGTGTGTGATTTTTGTTTTTCTGTAGATGGAGTTTTGTGGCACAGCAAAATATGAAGCGACTAAAAAGCAATTTATTGTTTAGTGCATTTAGCGAACCCACTGTAAAGGTAAAAATGTTGACATTGGTATATTAAAGGGATAATTCACCCAAAAATTAAACCTTTGTTCATCTTCGGAACACAAATTAAGATATTTTGATGAAATCAGTCAGTCTGTGACGCACCGAAGATGCGTTGTGGTACTGTCGTGAACATGCGTTGAAAACTGACCTGGAAGAAAAGAAATTGTTGAATTAAGTCGTTATTTTTGCTTTCTTTGCACACAAAGTTTTCTGGTAGCTTCATAAAATTAAGGTTGAACCACTGATGTCACAAGGACTATTTTAACGATGTCCTTACTACCTTTCTGGGCCTTGAAAGTGGTTTTTGCATTGCTGTCTATGCAGGGTCAGAAAGCTTTCGGATTTCATCAAAAATCTTAATTTGTGTTTTGAAGATGAACACAGGTCTTACAGGTTTGGAATGACATGAGAGTAAGTAATGACAGAATTGTCATTTTTGGGTGAACCAACCCCCTTAATGTGCTTAAAAACATTTCTGTCTTATTGTAAGTCACATTATAACTCAACACAAGTTTTGGTTTGTCTATCTGACGATCCTCTGATTTTGTGTTTCGGTTTCAGCTTCTTTATAAGAGGATGTTGCAAAAAACTAATCAGGAACTGAGATTGTTATAGAGAGAGTTTGCCTTAAAATAAAAGACTTGCTATTTTCTAACTTGTGTGTTTTCTAAACCTGTATAATTTTTCTTCTGTGGAACACAGGAGATGTTTTGAAGAAGGTAAATGCTTGAAAGAATGTAGATGCTTGCAGGTACAATGGGAACTGGTGTTTTCTATCTTCAGAATGTATGCAAACACACCATAAAAGTGGCTTATATGCTTTTTAAGGTATATTCCAGGTCTGCAGAAGCCATACAGTTGTATTTAAATCATCTACTTTCTTCAAAATCTCTTATTTTTGTTCTACAGAAAAAATTATACAGGTTTAATGTGGAATATAACATTTTTATTTGATGGGTTTCCATGTTTACATTTTTAAATATCAGAAAGAATCATATTGCAGGGAAAAAGGAAAAAAGCAGAAAAGATCCCAAATGGAAGTTGAATAAACGGGGGATTGGCCATGAAGTAGACCGTGTTATTCTAGAGAAAAACAGCTGGTGTTGCTGTGTTGATGTACACTTACACATTTAGACGTCACACACACCTACAGCCTATTCCCAGTACAGGCTTGTCTTGTAGCCACACCTTTGTTAGTTGTAGTAGATGATTTCCTCCAACACTGAGGAAAAACAGAAAGCTTTCAAAGAATTCGGACAAAGGAGGTTATCTAGAGAGCTTTATCGTAATGTCTCCTCTTTGCTAATCAAAGGCATTCGTGCATCCTAGAACATCCAGCCATAAAGAAATAAAATTCCATCAGTCACCTAAACTGCATTACCATTGAATTACCCACCAGGGGGCAGCACTACGATCCACTGCACATCTTTCCACTGCCTGTTCAACAGAGGTTTATCAGATTGAAGCAAGTTAGCTCACATTTTCCCGTTAGGCAAGCTCGCACACGGCCCGCATTAAGTGAGTCACTCTTGTGTGGTGGTGTTTAGCACTAAAGTAGGAGTGCTGTGTTTGTGCTTCACACCCAGATGTCCAGCTGTCATGTGTGTCGAGGTGTTAGCCCGCAGGGGGTGCAGGCTGAGTCCGCTTTCATCCAATAAGGCTGCCACACCTCTCACCTCTCAAAACACACCGAGAACAGAACGAAAGTGTCTCCCCAACGGATTGAGTAGTGAAAGAACACTGTTATTGATTTCACCAACACCAATATTCGATGCACAACTAGTTTTTGGTGCACAACCATTATGTGCCGATTAAAGCCACTAACTGCTGATAAATCAGCTACATCTAATATACTTATGGCAAAGATGGGCAAAAAAGTATTATTAAATTGATGTATTTCGTTTAATTTGTGTTTTTGGAAACTTGTATTTATTCATTAGCAGACACTTTTATCCACTAACATGTTTGCAATACAAAGTTGAAACTTTGTCCAGAATAGTACAGTTTATTACACAGCGTAACTAAAAATAGAAATTCTGTATAAATTATATTTGTATGTTTAAATTAAAACTGTAAAATAAAAAAATATATACACGCAGTTTGATTTAAAAAGTACATATATATTATAGAAAAATATTTTAGGCTAATTATGTTTAATAAATGACTTTTAGTAGTAAAATTAATTCGTTAATTAGTTCATCTGATTTTGTCTATTACTTCTCCAGTTTATGTTGCACTTTCAGTTTCATCATTTATAAGAGGATGTTGCAAAATGCTGTTTCAAGGAACTGAGAAGGATTGTTAAAAGGATAGTTTATGTTAAGGATGGTTTATTTTAAAATAACAATGTGGCAATTCCCTCACCCATGTTGTTTCAAACCCTTATGATTGTTGTAATTCTATGGAACACAAAAGGGCATGTTTTGAAGAGTGTAGTTTTAGCTGGTTTTCAGTACAATTACAATCGGGATGCAATTAGTTACAGTTTAATACAAAATTAAGTACATATACATACGTACATGTTGTGTTTCCATGTTTTATGGGGACATTCCATAGGCGTAATGGTTTTTATACTGTACAGACCATATTTTCTAATCACCCTACACCTACCCTACACCTAAACCTAGCCCACACAGGAGATGGTGCACACTTTCTGAGAAAAAAAAAAAAAAAACCTCATTCTGCATGATTTCCCCACAAGGTCAAAATTTACTGGTATTACTATCTTTGTGGGGACATTTGGTCCCCATTTCGTGATAAATACCAGGTACACACACACACACACACACACACATGCATATATGTGTATATATATATATACACACACACACATTGATTAGTTGTGAAAATCAGTAGTGTAATGTTTCACAGTAATACAGCCTCATTAGCAAATGTGACCCTGGACCACAAAACCAGTCAAAATGATCAATTTTTGATATTGAGATTCATCTGAAAGCTGAATAAATAAGGATGGTCAATATTTGGCCGAGATACAAGTATTTGACAATCTGAGGGTGTAAAAAAAAAAAATATAAAAAAAATAAATAAATAAATAAAAATCTAAATATTGAGATAATCCCCTTTAAAGTTGTCCAAATGAAGTTCTTAGCAATTCATATTACTAATACAAAAATTACTTTTTTATATATTTATGATAGGAAATTTACAAACTATCTTTATCTTTACTTAATATCCTAATGCTTTTTGGCATAAAAGAAAAACGATAATTTTGACCCATACAATGTATTGTTGGCTACTGCTACAAACATACCCATGCTACTTATAACTGGTTTTGTGATGCAGGGTCACAAATAACCCTTCTTTTGTTTGGCCCGTCCACTGAGCAGTGAAAGGTGTCCTGATCCAAACACACTAATGCATGTCCTGTTTCACACTCTTGTATTGACACAGGAGGGTGAGCTTAAAGTCCGCACATCGTTCATCTCCATTTGCTTAGCACGCATCCCAACCCTTTCACACTTTTTAACACAAATCTCTACTAAAACGTGCCGACACATCATGCCAGTCCATTTGCGCAGCTCAAGTTAATACCTCCGCTGACAGTGTGGGAAGGTAGCAGTAAAAGATCTGGGTCTGTAGTGTAGTTTTTGTTCACTCTAATGTGGCTGTGCTGTTTTGTGTACGCTGAGAAAAATATACAGAGAAAAGCAGCTTTTGTTAAGCAGGATTTGTTTATGGCGTGGTCTGAGTCAGTTTCTGGTTCGGACCACTGAAACTTTTCTGATTTCTCAGACCTCCCCACACACTTCTAATACACAGACAGCCACCAGTGCTCTGTTTGCGTGCGACCCCCCCACCTTCAGCCCTGATTGATATTGTAATTGATCATCCCCCCCCTCCTCTCCTGATGAGTGGGTGATAACGACCCAGTTCTTCATTAGGCAGATCTCAAAGCAAATATGCTTGTACTTTACACCCTTCATGCAACTCAAAGACATACATAAACCAATCCACATTGCAAACAGAAACAGACTTGCTTTCACTCACCACAAAGCTGGACTGTTTGCCATTTTATCTTAAAACTTTAACTGCAACCTGGAGAATATGGGAGGTTTGGTTTAGTCACTGTCCAAAATAACTTTAATTAGTGTTTTTAAGACAGAAAATGAGTTTATAAAAATGAAAAGGATTATTTAATAAATAAGATTTTATAAAACGTTTGTAAGCCCTCTTGCTTTATTGACCGTGAAATGTTTTGATGATACATTTCTAAATCAGTAATATCTAGATAGACAAAATCTTGCTTTGTTGATATAAGGTTGCAGAGATAGCCAGACTTTGTCTGTTCAGAATCCTTTACATATCCCCTCCTCCGCTCTCTTCCCATTGGCGAGTTTGCTTCATGACTCCACCCTAAAACTCTCTGTATATGAGCACTCCCTACCGTTCACATCCCTAGAACAAAGTTAGAGATTGTTAGAGTACACACACACACCGAGAGTGTGTTTAGAAGAAGAAAGCTCCGCTTAGGCGGACAATCACGAGTTGGGGGACGAGTTATGTCACATCACGTTTTTATTTAAGAATCACTTGTGGATTATTGCCGACCCCTTGGAAATAACAGAAACCAACCAGTGGATTTTATTGAAAGAAATGGTGGCTTACGATGAACCTTGTGTGGTACCTATCAAACGGACTTTACAGAAGATAGACTACCAGAACCAGACTTACAAAGAACTAGAGGTGAGAGGCGATTTAAATCAAATTCTGTCCTTTTGCTCGTTGTTTTGCATGCTAAAAACATTTGACTTCCTTCACTTTCTTTATCAGTCAATTTAGAACTTTGCCCTGTTGTTATCTCGTACTCGCAGTTGCCTTTAAAGGACTAAGAACCACAGGTGTGTTTCTCAAGGGTGTGAGACTTGAATGAGTGATCAGCATATCAACAAGACTAAAGGTCATCTCACCAATAGTCACTGAGCTGCTGGTTTACATTTTAACTTTTTTTTTTAATTTTCAGTTTTGGTGGCTATACATGGAAGGTTAAAGCCTGTGTGTTTGGGTGTATATTAATGGTTTGAGTGACCCCTCAGGGCTTTTTTTGAAAGTGTGGGAGCTTTTGAAAATCCAACTGTCTGAAAGCAATCACAGCCCATAGCCCAGGTGTGCTTGAGCCCTGCTCTGAGCATTTAGAATTGCATTTAAGACCCAGAAAGAGGCTTTTCTCTTACTTCTCTTCAGTAGGCTGCTATTCCTATTCGCGGTTTCAAGTCGGATTCGGAAGTGGCCACATAAATGGTTGTCGGGAAGGCTAAAGCAGAAGTAGCAAATTATGAATGAATCAGGAGATTTTTAGGAAGTTGTGGCTACAGTTTGGTTCCCCTCAGGTAATCATTGCCATAGCTTGCCAGTAAGATCTAATATGTCCGTCAGATGGATTTATTTACAGCTAATAATAACAAAAGATTAACTGTACCCCTAAAAGAAAATGTGAAGTTTTAGATTTAAAAAAAAAAGACTTTCCCTGTTCCGTTTACTTTTACTTTGGAGGTCATTCCCATTGAAACGTTTTATCAGATTTAGCCAACTTCTAGTGAGAATTTTGTCCCCAATGTATAGATAAGCAAACACACTCACACATTACTAAACAGCAGTAGTCTAAACATTAGTTCCTGTGGGGGAGGCTTCCCCCTGCTAAGTTCTCCCAATGTGACTCTCCCAGGGGGTCCCAATGAGTCAACACAACCAGAAATAACCACACTATCAGCCTATCCGTCTGCCTACATATTACTCTTTCCAATAGACAATCTATAATGTAAAAAAAGTTTATTATCACAGGGTTTCTCTAAACAGCAGGAAGAGTGCAATGGGCAGCAGCAGCACTGTGATTATTTGCTTAGAGCCAGTATTGTTTCACACAGGTACTGCTGTGCTCATTTGAAATTCAGTTTTGAGCCAGACTGCTTCCTCTGCGGTCAGTCTCCCCAAAGTCTTGTGTTTTTGGCCACCGGTGGAGAAGGTTCAGTTGTGGTCTTCATGTTTACTTGCATGATATGTTACAGCAGAGGAAGGGCAGGCAGGCGGTGCGGATCTGGGTGGCCAAGTCCAGTTGGGCTTTGGCCACAGTTGCAGTTCCTGCTAAAATAAAGTCGTAGATCTGCTCAGCAGCTGTCTCCGCTGGTCAGAGGAATGGCTCCTTGTTTTCACTTTGCCAAGATGAGAACAACACATCCTTTTTAATATACTTTCAGCAGCTGGAAAGTCATCCAGAACTGGAAAATGTGCATTTTTAAGAAGTGCAAGCACATAGTGCTTTTTGTTCCTGCTGTTTAAAAGACGCAAATGCTTTTTTCACAACAAAGCTCACATTGTTCTAGAAATGGTAGGAGAATTTTTCAGAGTGTAGGATCAATGTCTCAGATCTCCTTTGCTTTGATTTTTTTTCCCCCTTCTTAGGTCTGTTGAAGTTGGCTTGAGGCCCAGTCATTATGGATATAGGGTTTGAGAGTGCTCACCTCCCCCTCTTCCAGGGGGTTCAGGTGTGCTTGTCTCTCTCACGCAAAGGCTGCAGGGCCTGTCTCAACACGAAGCCATAAACAGCTCTTAAAAAGAAGGGAGAAGAGCAGAGTAGAGTGCACCCTGTTTAAAGATCCAGGTCAAATCTGTAACTCCCTGTGGTGGTCCGTCTGACCCACATAAATACACATAAGCAACAGCTCTTAAACTTCTTCTTGAGAGAGAGCAAATTTATCTCCGTTAAGTGAACAACCATCCTGATCAGGGGGCCTGTTTGCTATAGTTAGGCCGTGATGTTGAGTGTGTGTGGGTCATCAGTGTGGGACAGCTGACTGAGGTCTCCTACATTCCAGTCATGCCTCTTGAACCCTGGGTCTCCAGGGTTGCAGTTAGAGAGAGGTCTTTGTTCGTGTTTGCATGTGTATGTGTATATATATAATTTTTTTTTTGGCTGAGGAGGTCAATCTCACGTGACTGGCATAACAGCTGTTGCCTCCAGAGGCTGTAGCTGTCTGTCGCCCAGGAAACACCAATCACCCTGACCTCCGGTTGACCCCTTCACACCCGCAACAGTGGAGAGTGTATCCAGTGACTCATACGATAGCCTCTGTTTATGTGTGCTTGTTTTTAACATTCTCATGTCAGCAGTTAATGAAGCACTAAGGAATCTGTTGTGGTCAGTAGGGGGTGATTAAGTTTTAACGTTTATTTCCGTCCTTGTGTTTCATAGGAACCTTGTACTAAGCGCGTGCGGCCTCTCGGCCGAGTGACCTCGCTGGCGAACCTCATCTCTCCCGTGAAGAATGGGGCCGTCCGACGCTTCGGCCAGACCCTCCAGGCCTCATTTCGGGGCGATGGGCGGTCTCCGGGCGTGCCCCAGCAGAAACCCTGCAGCAAGGCCGCGGCTCCCACGCCACCCAAGAGACGCAACAGCACGCTCTGGTCCGAAACCCTCGACGTCCATCAGAAAGGAACCTTTTCCACCAAAGAGATTAAGAGACAAGAGGTGAGTACAGTCGGAGCTACGGAATCCAGACAGCACTGAGAAACCCAGACTATTAAATCCACTTTGCCAGATGCTACTGAATCAGGCCTGTGTGACTTATTAAACCCAAAGGGCCTGGGGCTTGGAAAGCGCCCTTTTCCTCCTCTCACTCGGTTTTCATTCTCCCTCGCTCTACCTCTCTCGGTCTGGCTGTGTTTTTTTGGCCTGTGTTCTTGGCACGCAGTGGAATGGAGCGGACAGTGTCCGGCTGCATTCTGGCGTCTCAGAGTCAGACGTACAGTGCTAACACAGACTAGCCGGTCTGACGCACAAAGCCTCCACCTCTCATTCACAACTAGATCTAGTAATCAGACATAACAGCAAACTGTGAGCCCCTCAAATATTTCCCACCAAAGAGAGGAATCAGACATGTAGGGTCTTAACTAAAATATCCAAACTACTTACTTGGTTTTAAATGTGACCATTCGTTTTGTCTTTCCAGGCTATTTTTGAGCTGTCCCGAGGGGAACAGGACCTGATCGAAGACCTGAAATTAGCCCGAAAGGTTTGTCCATTTTACATTTTTTGTTAAAACATTTAAAGCAAACAGACGGAACAAGTTCTTGGCTGTGCTTTCAAACTCAGATACATTGGCTCGCTTCCTTCCTCCATTTATAGCAAAAAATGTCTCTCTTTTGGTAAAATTAGAAGCTGCTATTATTTACTCATCATTTTCTCATTTTGTGTCCAGGCGTACCATGACCCAATGTTGAAACTTTCTATCATGTCTGAGGAGGAGCTCACAGCCATCTTTGGAGACTTGGATGCTTATATTCCTCTTCATGAAGGTAAATATTGTACACACCGTCTTATGTTTGTGTATATGATGACAAGTAGTGCTAACATACTCATTCTTTACCCAATCAGATCTTCTCGCTCACTTGGCGAAGGCTACAGGCCCAGATGGTACAGTTGGGCAGATCGGCAAGATTGTTGTGGACTGGGTAAGCATTCAACTCTTGATTGTCGTTTCGTTATTATGAAAACAACGCTAGCTGTTGAGTATTAAGACTAACTCTCGCTTTCCTCCACAGCTGCCAAGGTTAAACGCATACAGGGCATATTGCAGTAACCAGCTGGCCGCCAAAGCCTTGCTTGACCAGAAGAAACAGGACCCAAGAGTTCAGGACTTCCTACAGCGCTGCCTCGAGTCACCTTTCAGCAGGAAACTAGACTTGTGGAGCTTCTTAGACATCCCTCGCTCACGACTAGTCAAATACCCCCTTCTTCTGAAAGAGATTTTAAGACACACACCGCCAGACCACCCAGACACAGCAAGCCTTGAGCAAGCGGTAAGTGCCGACACAAATCTAGGCTTTCAAATGGAGCCGTTTAGGTGACATTTGGTGTTAATGCTGCCTTTGTTCCTCATCTGCAGATAAGCATCATTCAGGCTGTGCTGGCTGACATAAACATGAAGAAAGGAGAGTCTGAGTGTCAATACTATATCGATAAGCTGGAATATTTGGACGACAGACAGAAAGACCCTCGCATAGAGCAGTGCAAGAGCCTGCTTTGCCATGGAGAGCTTCGCAACAAAAGTGGCACGGTAAGTTTTTGTCTTCCATACAAACAGCCTGAACTGCTGGGGGCAAATCACTTGTGTTTTTATTCTCTAGAAACAAACACAAATCCACCATATTCCAAATAAGGCTAGTAGAAGAAAATTATTGGCTCTCTTTGTCTCGCAAACACATGACACAATGACAAGGGAATCTTTGAGAGTGCCAGGAGAGAAAACTGTTAATGCCTGCAAATCAGTCCACTGTTCAAACAACATGTCATTAACCAGAACTCTCTTTTTCCTTTGCCCTTTTTTCAGAAGCTGCATGTGTTTCTCTTTACGGAGGTTCTGGTCTTGACCCGGCCTGTGATGCGGAACGATCGGCATTGTTTCCAGGTGTACCGCCAGCCAATCCCAGTGCAGGATCTCGTATTGGAAGACCTGCAGGACGGAGACGTCCGCATGGGCGGCTCATTCCGAGGAGCCTTTAGTAACGCCGATAAAGGTAAGATTGACGACTCTCGACGTCTGATCGCACATTTAGTCATTTTTATGTTTCCTTTTGCTCATTGGAATATCTGTTTTTCTTCCTCTGTAGCCAAGAACATCTTCCGGGTACGCTTCCAGGACCCGTCTCAGGGTCAGTCCCACACACTGCAGGTCAACGACATCTTCCACAAGCAACAGTGGCTCAACTGTCTCCGCACTGCCATGTCAACCCAAAAAGATTTGCCGCTTCCTGAGAGCGAGTCCTTGTCCACCCCTGCCAGTACTGACGTTTGCACCAAACGCCGCTCGTCTTCGGTCTCCGCCATCATCCTTATGGAGGAGACGGATGAGAACTGTCCACGGGCCGCAGCCTCCGCCCCTTCGTCCCCCAGCTCTGAGGAGCCTCCCAGCCCCACTCCCTCCGCAACGTCCACCCTTTCCTCGTCTTCGTCATCATCTTCAATTTCCGCCCCCTTCCTCCCCCGCAAACCCAAAAAGGACAAGCGTTCAATCTGTTCATTGGGCAAGCGAAAAGAGACCATGGTGTAAAGACTAAGCTATCCCAGGGTGCACATGGAGCACCGTGCGGAGGACTTGTATTTATGTGTGTGTATGGACTGTGTGTTTCTACAGCAGTGTTTTTGTGTTACTGTCCACAATGGCAGCTATTATTACCAAATCCCTCCCCCCCAAACCCTCCCAGGCCCATGTGGGCCGCACCAGTACCAGAAAGACAGTATTCGAAAGGCGACTGTGTCGATCTTAAGGGACTGAAGTTTGAAGACGCATCTCGCACCACGTTGATGAAAGCGCAAGATCACACGTTTAGTCTCGTTTACTGTTAGTTTGGTCATATTTTTTGTTTATTTTATTAATATTGATTTTTTGTAATTAAAGTTTTACTTTTTTAAAACTTCTCAATAAGATATTTACTGTAGCTCTTTTTTGTTTTCATTGAAAGCACTGTGTTTAGCTTTTAGAAGGGACGAAAACCCACTGAGAAAAGATGAAATATCCAAAGCAATGAATACTTTGTAAAAGTCTGATTCAGAGCTCTACTGGAAGGCAAGTCTTACAAGTACATTCCCATTAAACAGATGCATTATCAACTCCATTTTATATTTAAATCAAATTTTTATCAAGACAAAATTATTTTAAACTGTCCAAATGGACATGGAAAATTTGTTATTTTCTTAATGCAAAAAAAAAAATCAAACCTGAGCCAAAAGTTTTCAACCCCCCCAGAATGATGGATGAATATTTCAATGTAGCATCTTGCATGGAGCTTTACTTGTTGAGTCCTGCCTGTATTATCATGAGGGCCCAGTGCATGTACATGCTTGTCAAAGCAGAACGCTGACGTAGAAACAGACTGTTATGTAGAAGAAAAGTTGAATGTTGAATGAGGGCTTGAGAAATGTAGATATGAGACTTAGAAGGAAACTTTGAAACTGAGTTGGATATGACTAGACGGACTTGATGATTGGCACTACTTGATATTAGCAACCCATGATGGACTTTGCTTTTATTTTTACTTTCGTAGTGTCTTCATGAAGTAGGACGGTTTGATACGCTGGTAAAAAAACCAAGATGTTGTTTTGAGATGGAAGGTAAAAAGTATGTTTAGGAGGTACTGTTTAAGAAGGTTAAAGTATGTTGTGACCACTTCAAAATGTCTGTAACCAAGAAGAATGGATGTATATTTTTTTGAGAAGGACTGCAGTGGCCTGTATGTACAGTATGTGGTGTAAAAATCAACTATTAAAAGAACAATAAAGGTCTGTGTAAGATTTGCATCTGACAACTGCGTTCATTCTCTTTCTTCTTGCTGATCTACGCAACAACTGAGATGTTACAAAACCTAATCCTACAACACATGCCGATGTGATTATGAGAAAGCTATCTTGAAATTGTTTCCATAAATTCCAGGTAGACAGGCACTTAATAAACATACAAACAAATTCACCCATACGCAGGTCAATTAGTCCTACTACTTGTTTTTCTCCCCTGACAATGAATCACTCAAAAGATCTTTAAACAATTCCCCAATGTGGGCGACCAGCCCGAACCATCTTTTATTTTTAGCCTTTGGATGATTTTCATTCTCTGAATCTGTGTCTTATCCAGCTCCACTGCCCTAAACCCCTTCTCCATTTCATCTAGAACTTGGCGGCTGCATAAAGAAGTAAGTCTGTATTAAACAAATACCTTCATTTATCTCCACAAACCCCCTTCACTGATGGCATTTGCCTCTGGTAATCTCTTTAGTGGGAGGCCCAAAACAAATGGGCTGTCAGGAGTCACTTAGCACGTCCGCTGACGCGCTTTGGAGTCTGGGTTTGTATAACACATGATCGCTTTGTTTGTCTGACGGTCAGTCAGAGAGCTTGTATGTGAATGGTGACGACGGGTCTAAAGAATGCGATTGGTTCTTGTTTAAAGCTAATCTCAACCAATGAGTTCATGGATTGATTTAACGCGCATTAAGTCATTTGGCTCTTGGATGCTCAAACTGGCCTTTCTGTGCCCAGGTTTAGGTTTTATAGAGAGATTGCCTCATGTCTGCCTTTTAGGGATAACGGAATTCTCAGAACGTTCGTTCATTTCGCCTGAGGAGACTGCCCGCTGTTGCCGATTTACTTTAATAACACTAATAATGCATACACATATCCTCTCTAGGGTCAGCGAATGGTCGTGAGCATTTACGAGCGAGTCGGGTGATCATAAAGGGGGCCAGTATTGTGAAGCAACACTCTTGACATTGTTCTTCACTGTACGGAAGCAAACACAGCGTATATTGAGTCTACTGGGAGGAAGTCGAACAAACAGATAATGGTGAGTTTACAACTGTGAACAGACAAAGCGTTTAACAGCGAGTGCATTCAGAGAGGTTTTAAGAGAGGATGGCCTTTTCATTAAACCATCCCCAATTTCAATCTAATTTTGCTTGTGAAAATGAAGACCTCGAAGAGCGCGACATGTTGTCCAAACAGGCACTTTAACAGTCGCTGAATTAGCACCTACCCCTTAAATCTCTAAACAAGCGTAAGGGCTCTTGGCTCCAGAGTAAATCATTACGGTTACATAAGCGAATGTGTCTTCACAGTGTGTCTCTTAGATGATTGGGGTTATGTAACGCTTTTAAAGACTAACAGAAATTTTGTAATAAGAAGCTAATAGGTCAACGTCTTCACGTTGTTACAAACGCTGGGCGTGATAGAACTTCATTTTGAATTACGTCTTCATACATTCAGAGAATCAATCTTGGTTGTGACTTCATGGAAACAAATGTAAACTGGTCAATTTTATCATGACTGAAGCACTGCAATTGCTTATATAGACAATATCACTATTATTAACCTAAGGCACAGCAGAATGACTAAAGCTAATGAATCAATTAAAGCTCTAATTATCTTTTTTTGTCATCTTCCACTTACAATTTGTATCTGAAACGTGAAAGTAGGGAATTTATACAGTAAATGGAGGCAGAAAGGCATCAAGACACATCCTATTAGGCCTTGCCTAATAAAATGCCTTTCCATTGCTATTGACAATAAGCATTGTAGTCGTTCAATATTTGTTTGGTTGAAGGGATTAGTTCACCCAAAAATGAAAATTCTGTCATGAATTATTTACCCTCATGTCGTTCCAAACCCGTAAGACCTTCGTTCATCTTTGGAACACAAAGATATTTTTAATGAAATCCGAAAGTTTTCTCACCCGTGCAAACTGACCCACTCAAGGCCCAGAAAGGTAGTAAGGACATCGTTAAAATAGTCGAACAGTGGTTCAATCTTAATTTTATGAAGTTATGAGAATACTTTTTATGTGCAAAGAAAACCTGGGCCTTGAACGTGGTAGTTGCGTTGCTGTCTAAGCAGGTTTGTGTTATGAAGATTAACAAAGGTATTACAGGTTTGGAAAGACATGAGGGTGATCAATTAATGACAGATTTTTCATTTTTAAGTGAACTATCCCTTTAAGTCTAAAATTGCTTAAATGTTTTACATCACTCTTTCACTTGGAAGTCAGTTTGAGTCAGTTCGATTCAGCGATACGGTCAAGCACAATCACTGTTAGGTCACTGACTGACTAGCCAGCTACATTCGCATTCAGACACAAGCATAAACAAAAGGTCTTGATATGTAGGACAAGCAGCGCAAGTCAACTTATCATTGACTCAAACTACTGATAAGACAAGAGAGCCAAAGACTGACTGACATAAGCTTGCGTGCACACACTTAGCACTTAGATACCCGCTTTGAATGGTTTATGTAGAAAGAACATGACTTCATTCACCCAGAGGTGCTAGAGAGAAGAATAGCTTGATACACAAAACCATAGTTTCCGAGCTTAAGCTGGGAACTGATGTCAAGTTCTTATAAATGCTGTGAATCACACTATACTGGTCAAAGATTAACCTCCTATTTAATCATCCTTCCTGTTTCTTATACATTAAATTGTTCACATGCTAGATCATGCTCAGGGATAAAAAGCCTTAGCTACAAGCCACAAAACTAAGCAATGACCTAATGTGGATAATACACATGCTCAAGTCACAGGTTTGAGCTATAGTGTTTATGCACATGACCAGTCATCTTTCACCACTGTATTGGTTGAAAAATAAGGGGAAATTGGTCATTTGACCATTAATTATAATTTCTTCTGTCACTTCACAAACCTTTTAAGGCAAGTCAGTCACTCAGCACTCACTTTCTTGGCATCACCTCTGTACCTCTATTTTATGCATTCTTATCACTTGAATGCTATTTGAATTAGTCATTCCCAAATATCACTTATTGCATAAAATGCGATATTTGTTAACAGGCTATTATGCCAATAAATCTGTACAAATTTCCAGTTTATGCAAGAAGATCTATTCCTGACAGGAGTTACGGCCAAACTATGAGTAAGTTCTATCAGTGAGGCAGACGCTGTTCCAGGGAGTCTCCCATTTTCAGTTCTCTCTTTTCATGAGTGATTGCAACATATTACAGCTCCATCTGGATCTATTGGTTTAGTTATGTATAAAATTGTACATTTGTACACTTAGTAGACACTTGCATTCTTTCATGCTGCACCACATGGTTTATACATTTTTATGATTTTATATACACGTACAACATGGTTATTTCATCATTTAGCTCTTTGTGTATCTCTGTTTTGTTCTGGTGTTGTAGAAACCACATTTCATTATCTGCAATTACTGCTGCTTACTGTATTGTTGTGCACTGTCATTAAATCTCAAGACCACACCTACTGTACACTAAACTTATGAAACACGTACATATGAACAGTGTAGCTCAATCTTACAGTAAATGTGTGCATATTAGAAATTACTTAAGCACTTAATAACAGTGCAGGAGACAATATTTGTAAAATGTATGAAACTGCTGGTGTACTTTGTATGTGTAATGTTTGTGATTAATATGGCTGGGTTTGCTTTTTACAAATTTACTCCCAAGAATGATTAGCCTAGCCTGTTTTCAGTTAATGGAGGATTGCAATGCACCTCCCATCCAATAAATTGCAACAAGCTTTGTGCTTTATTACTTTGGATATGAAACAAAGTCTCAGATTTCTGTACATTACAATATTTAAACAACAAATGCCGTTTTGGCGCTATTTAATGTGGAGTGACATGAATGAATATTCAATAATGTGTTAAAAGAATGAGTACAACTTACCGAAATCCATATCCTGTCTCATGTAATCCTCAATGAGTGTTTTAATCACGCAAAGAGGTTAGTATACAATAACAGGTAACGTTACATTTACCTCAGAAAACATATTCGGTGACCATAAACTCGTTAGTCAGCTACTAAAATAAACTGTAGAGAGGAGCATTTTTGCTAAATATATGCACCATAACATATTCATTATAATTTTTAACTGTTCTTAATGTTTCATTTATGTTTTTACGAAAATTAACTACGGTTTTACTACAAATAAAACCATGGTTACTCGTTAAACCATGGTAAGTACAAATTAACCATTGCTTTGGTATTCTAACCATAGTTTAACTGCAGTATTTGTAGTAAAAGTGTGGTTTTACAAATGGTAATCAACCAAAAAATCTGCACTTTTACTATAATAAAACCATGGTTAATTTTCTTAAGGTAGCTACCATTTACATGTTTATATTACAAAAAATAAATTGGAGTAGAAATATAATTATATAACTGTAGCCCTAACTGTTATTATAGTTTTATTGAGTGTAATTTAAGCATTTGTATATACAAATCGGTTCATTTTAATCTTCAACATTATAGTAATGTAGTCCCAGCTGACTCTCATGTATATTTTACAGCATTAGTTGAAAGGTTTTCTTCCTTGAGGAAATTTGGCATGTACTGTAGCTGATATATATCCAAAATAATCGCTATTTAAATCAAATAGAAAATCGAATCGCAAGCTTGTGAATCAGAATGGAATCGAATCGTGACAATATCTTATAGTGAGACTGCATCATAATATTTTCATATTGAGTTCTGATGTTTTTTTTCTCATTTATTTTCATAAATGCAAATTGTGAGTAGGCTAGTATTTCTTTCTGAATGAATTACACTGGAAAGACGAAAAAGCCAAACATCTGCTGCCTTGCAAGTATCTGTATTTCCTTTTGAAAATGCAAATCTAAATGTAAATGTTAAGGCTACTGTAATAATGGTCTTTAGTACTCTAGAAAGCCACAGTTTTCATAAAGGTTATTATGCTTCCTCCAAACTTCATTTCTTTCATTCTTAAAATTCATATTTTCCTTATCCGTTTTGCTTTATCCATCTAGATTTTTACTCTTTCAGGATCACTGACTGACAGAACAGAACATGAACACTCACAACATAAAAATACTCATTATATGACCACATAAAGCCTGTATTAGCTATTCTCTCTGCTCAAATAAATGAGGTGTTAGATAACCCATCATTCAATGAAACATGCTGATGTAACTTATAATTTTTGCTGTTTGTTTTCCTTTAGGTAAAATGAGCATGTTTTGAGCAAATTTAGTAGCATTACATCACTTGGTACACTCTGAGGAAGAATTTCGATTCGGTAATACATCTTTCATCACACACCACTGCCCAAAACACAATGTTCTGCGGCTTCAGTAGAGTGAATTATGCTTTTTTATTACAAAAGCAACCAGAGCCTGCTGTACTTTCATTTCCTCCCCAAATACCTAATGGCTTAGAAAAATTTAAAGATGCGGCTTTGGTTTTGGGTTTGACCTTTGGCCTAACGTTGCTTTCATCCACCACCAGTTATACAGAGGATAAACCCTTCTATGTCTGTACACAAAACACTCAGCGATCCACCTGGAATAACAAAACACGCACGTAGCCCTCGTCTCACACACTATCTCCCTCAATGTTACCTTTGCCTTATGTAACATACTACATAGATTTTGAATGCATCTGCTAGTGATCCACAGGCTTGCGAGACTTTGTGTAGAGCTTTATCTTTTGGTAAGAATTACACAAACACTCATTGGAGAAAAGCAAAATGTGGCTACCTCTGTGTTGTATATCCTATTGGTTTCCACTGCTACCAGTGCCACAGAGACTTGCGCGTAGCTTACTTAAACTCTTTACACCTATAAATTCAATATCAGTTTAAATCAGTCTAAAGATTTGCTCATTCGGCGAACTGATCTGTTGATCTGAACCACAACAAGTCTTAATGTTCAGTCACGTTTGACTCAAAATGAACCAAAAACTTGTACTTACATGTACTTGTACTTAAAATCAGTTTACAATTACAGTTACAGCTTGTTCATGTGGCATAAACAGAAACTCACATACAAACTCATACACAAGCTTTTAATATTAGAAATTATATGCCTTTATAGTTGAGGTCAAAAGTTTACATACACCTTGCAGAATCTGCAAAATGTTAATAATTTTACAGAAATAAGAGGGGTCATACAAAATACATGTTATTTTTTATTTAATACTGACTTGAATAAGATATTTCACATAAAAGACGTTTACATATAGTCGACAACAGAAAATACTAGTAAAATTTATGAAAAATGACCCTGTTCAAAAGTTTACATACACGTGATTTAAAATACTGTGTTACCTGAATGATCCACAGCTTTATTTTTTGTTTAGTGATATTTGTTCATGAGTCCCTTTGTCTGAACAGTTAAACTGCCTGCTGTTCTTCAGAAAAATCCTTCAGGTCCCACAAATTCTTTGGTTTTTCAGCATTTTTGTGAATTTGAACCCTTTCCAACAATGGCTGTATGATTTTGAGATCCATCTTTTTGCACAACTGAGGGACTCATATGCAAATATTACAGAGGGTTCAATCACGCACTGATGCTTCAGAAGTAAACACGATGCATTATTTGCCTAAATATCAAAAATATATGATATTTAGGCAAAATAGGAAAAATTCTGTTCAAAAGTTTTCACCCCCGGCTCTTAATGCATCGTGTTTCCTTTTGGAGCATCAGTGAATGTTTGAACCTTTTGTAATAGTTGCAAATGAGTCCCTCAGTTATCCTCAGTGTGAAAAGATAGATCTCAAAATCATACACACAACTGTGGATCATTCAGGTAACAACACAGTACTAAGAATCAAGCCTATGTAGACTATTGAAGGGGGTCATTTTTATAAATTCAACTATTATTTTCTGTTGTGAACTATATGTACATTTCTTATGTGAAATATCCTACTCAGGCCAGTACTAAATAAAAAAAAAACACACACATTTTGTATGATCCCTCTTATTTTGGTAAACAATTTGCAGATTCTGCAAGGTGTATGTAAACTTTTGACCAACTGTAAATCATTAAATCATCCATTATATTCCTCCCAACGTTCATTTAGATGATAAAAAGTTAGAGTAGTTGAACAACAGAAAACCTTCTCACACGTGTATTTTTGTATCCTTTGTAGAAAGAGTTTGATGCAAAGAGTTTGTGTCAGTTTTATGATTATGTAAGTGCACATTCAGGGCTGACTGCATCAGCTCATAAACAACAGACATTCAGCTCTTCTTAAATTGCACTTCTGGCACAAAACACTCCGTATAACAGGCCAAAGCTTTCAGACAGACTAAAAAGATTCCACTAAAACCGTGATCATTACCAGACCACCCATTCGAATTAGTATTTCTCAAACCTGTAACTAAAAATAGTCATTAATTACGCATTTCTTAAGAAGATTGTCCCAATTTAGCACAGAGATGTTGAGATTGCAATTGTTTGGAGAGGATGGTGACTCAGGGACCGGGTGGAGTCGGACAGCGAGATGTGTTGATTGAACCAGGCCCAAATCAAACACACGCAGCACCGGGGGGTCTGTTTTCCCTCTAAGAGAATCATTCTGTCTTCCTGTTGAAACAGATTTAGAGCTTTAAACAGTGATGAAGACCCTGCGCTATTGTTCTCCTGTGACCTCAGCGTCCATCGACTCCAACCCGTCTGTTCTGTTGGCCCAGAGGGCCTACAAAATACGGGAAAATGAAGAGAATCTCACCGTTTTACACAGTCAGGGAATATTTTCCAACTACGTAGACAGACAGCAACCTCAAAGGAATCTTTCCCTTTCTCTCTCTTAGAAACGAATGGCTGTAAGGATCTGAAGGTGTGTTACACAAGTGGTCCGAAGCCTTTTCCAGGCCAACTCTCTTCAATCTGTCTCATGGAAAACATCAAAGAGAGAGGAATCAGTCCTGAAGCCCAAATTATGTGTTCCTGACTTGACCGCAGAACAAAGGCAAGACTCAACAGATCTCAGCCATGTCATCAGGTGCTCATCTCTCTCTAAATGGGTAGTGTCTGTATATCTTAGTCTGTCTTTCTATAGAAAACAAAGCTATGATCCAACCAGAGTATCTTCCAGCATCTTTCTATCCCATTTCTAAATATAACTACAATTTTTGACTGTCCTTACTATGTTAGCTTTAATCAAACTTCCAACCAGCTTGACAGAGCAGCATTGTCTTAACCAAACAATGTTTGTCTGGACAATGGAAGAATGGAAATGAAATAATTTACTTTTGTTATATTCCGTTTTTATGATGCTAGTGGCAAAGAAATTACATAAGTTTTGTGTTAGGTGTTATTGTAGTATTTTTGTTGCTTAATACTAAATATGTAGTGACAGATAAAACGAATCTGTTCAGTCTCAATGATCTTTTGTTTGTTTCTCTAAGTCTGTTTGAAAATGTGAGATTTTTTTCTTTTGAATGAGCATTTTTATGCGTCTCCTGTGTCTAGGGTTAGTAATTTCACTTTAATGGCAATGAAAGGGTAATAGTCGGTTATTGAATGCCTTGTTTTCAGAAATACCCAATGTTATTTTTATAGGAAATTGATAATGTTTATTTAAAAGGAAAACCTCAGATGGATTTGGAGGTTTGTGCATCTTAAGTCTTCATATGTTCTCAAAGAAATTGATGTTAAATTTGGTTTTTAAGTCTAGACTGAAAGCTATGGAGGAATTGGAGTGTCACTTACAAAAAACAACAACAAAAAAAACCCCACTTGTTTAATAGATACATAAAACGGCTTATTTAAAAAATGCTTAAAATATATAAATGATTTAACAGAATAATAAAAAATAATTAGTAAATCACTTTTCATTTTCACAAAATATAGTAATTATAAACAAACAGCTTTTGAATTTTTTTAGATTCTTGTTAAATTAAGTAGTTATTGTTTCTTGTCAGTTTGTCAAATTTATTTAAATATAGTGTGTATATATGTTTTTTGCCATTAATTAGCACACATTCTGTTAAATAAATAAATAATAAATAAATGTTGTTGACTTATTCTATTAGCAACTTTAGTGTCATTTAATGTCAGTTCATACACACACACACACACACACATATATATATATATATATATATAATGTTTTTGCCATTAATTAGCACAAATTCTGTTTAAATAGATAAATAAATAAATAAATATTAAAATTAATTAATTAATTAATTAATTAATTATTAATAATAATAATGATAATAACAACAACAATTATTATTATTATTATTATTATTATTATTATTATATAAAGGCAAAATACGTTTTCTAAATTAATCCAGAATGCTAATTTTGCTTCTTGGGCCTGACACTTTAACTAGAACTTCCTTAATCTTGACAACCTTCTCAGAAACCTAAAATGTAAACCTAGGTCTTAAAACGTGCCTGTTTGGCCATTTGAAAAGCCACTTTAACCGTTTCTTGAATGAAAGTGACCTTAAAGCAGAGATTTAAACTCCTGGAGGCCAGTGTGTTTTCATACTGAGTCAGTTGACCAGTCGTGACACATTCAAGTGTTTTTTACAACCACAAGTGGCACATTTATTCATGCATGAACAGAGTTTCGGACTCGTATTTTCCTCATTCCTAGCATGCTCTACATTTAGTGGATTAATGACACCTGATATTGTGTTTCTTAAGAATGGAAATTTATTCCTTGTATAGATCAGTGTCTGAATCACTCCTTATTCCCTATAGTGCATTTAGAATTCACTGAGTGAACAATTAGTTGTCCAATTTGCCCACTGAGATGATTACTTCCAGATCAGAGTGACAGTGTCACTTCCAAGAAATTAAGTTCTATTGTGTGATAAGATAATCCCATCTGATTTGTTATCAGGAGTTGGCCTGGATATTGCAAATCCAAAGTCTTCCAAGAGAGAGAAAGGTTACACTAGACAGCCACTCAGCTCGTGTTTGTGAGTGTTGCGTCTGTTTGAGGCTGTGGTCAGCAAACTGCGGTCATTTTCAATACTCTGAAATGTTTTAGCCTACAGCAGTGATTCTCAGATAAACCTCCCATCATGCACTGCTGGGAAAGCAGATAAGATTCATAATTTGTGTCCATGAATCAGTGACCACAGACTGCTCAAAGAACACAGAGACGATCAAAGCAAACCAACAGTCACAGAACAGAAACGGAGGTCTGAGAGAGGTGAAAACAGGGCAAATCAATGCACAGTTAATTAAACAGTCACTAAAAATAATAAATGTACTGAGGAACTCACATAACCTGTCAAGAACAAGTCAGGGTCATGGTTTTACAAATCAAATCAAATCAAATCAAATAAATAATAAATAATAAATAAGCAAGCAATCACAATTCGTCTTCCCAATTAATGCTATTTAAAATAATTTACACATCATAGTAGTACTTGTTATACTGCTACTGCTATTTACTGCTATTTATATATTTAAACATTAAAAATATTGAATTCATTTTATTAGTTTTATTATACAAATTAAAAGAAAAATCTATATTTCAATTTCACAGCACATATCTTGGTAGTATTTACTGTCCTCCCTGTAAAATCTGCAATATTTTTAATTTATGGAACAGTAAATTATTCTAACAAATACTTGTGTTTTTAACTTCAAACCATTAATTCAGTCTAAAACGGTCCATAATGTACTGTTCACAATATAAAACAAAAACAAAATTGAAGCATGACTGACATATACAATAATAATTTAAGGGGTAAAAAGTGATTTATAAAATATATGGTCTTAAAAATAATAAATAAATAAATAAATCATTGTAGCATTTTAGATGTACTGCTTTAATTTATGCTTATATATATATATATATATATAATATTGTATTAGTTTTACATTTTATTATACGAATTAAAAGAAAAATCTGTATTTCAACTTCAAGTTAATATTTATTGTGCTGCCTTTAAAATCTGAATTGTTTTTAATTCATGTAACAATAAGTTATTGTAACAAATACTTATGTTTTTTAACTTCAAAGCAAGTACTGTTTACAGTAGGAAACAAAAACAAAATGCAAAAATGGTTATAAGACTGAATGACAATTAAATAATGAGTACAGTAAAAAAAATAACATTTTTTTTTTTTTTTTTTTTTGAGTACATGACCTTGACATGTTTTTGTGACCTTAATAACAAAATAGCAATCATTCAGTCATAAATGCATGAGGATGTTGACGTCCCATAACTGATTTGCTGGTTAAGAAGTAATAGTATGAGTTGTATGATCAGCGAGTGCAGTCTGTCTGACATTGTTTTGCACACTAGTGCTGTGATGCAGGGTTTGCGTGTGAAAGGTTCCCCTCATTGGAGCGCTGCCATTGCTCGAAGCACAATTCTGCCTTACTCACCTGTTGAGTCAGCCAGTCACACACAATCTCCGATTTCACCTCGCACTGCCACCAGACAAAAGACAAACAAAGAAAGCCAGAGAGAAACAGACAAAGAGAGAGTGAGTTTAGTCACCACAAAAGAGAGTTGAGCGCTCAAAGAAAGACTGACAAGATAGATAGAACAGAAATCTGGATCTAGTTAGCAGACTAATAACAGCAGAACTCTTTAACATGGTTGCATAACACCTTCAACGGTTCTCCAGTCCGCACACGTGTCCCGGGTGCACAAACAGTTTGCCTAAACACTTGAGCATCTGTCCACACAGGAGCACACTGCGAAGTGTAAACTACAGCAGAACAGCCTGTTATCTAACCACTCCTCAGAGCTCCTACAAAAACAACGTCTTCCCGGCTCTGCGGCTCTACAATAACACGACAGAGACCTTCTCAACAACCTTCAGATGCAAACGCAGCAGCCAAAACAGTCTGTAAGGCCGCGGTTTTCCATCTGTGCCATTCTGGAAAAAAACATGTTTGTGAAGACCTTTAGCATGTCAATATCATGTCATGTGAGCTTTAAGCTTTTAAAACATCACCTGAAAAACATTTTAAAGCATATCCTTAAAAGAACTTGTTACCTAAAAATGACTATATCCATATTCCTGTGCTCCCTGTCACTCTTTCCCGGAACACTCACTCTTTTACTTCTTTATTTTGAGCTGTTTTTATTTATTTATTGTAAATAAAGATTGAGTAAATTTACAAGGAGATATTAATTCAGTCTTTCTAACAGTGTTTGTTTGTTTATTGCCTTTTTCATATTTTAGAAGTATACAATGGTTTCATAATTCAAGTTTGAGGAATCTGTAGATTTTTTTTCCTCAGAACTGTGGGGTATAAACTCGCTAATGCAAGAAATAAAGCCAGAATTGTGAGAAAAATATCAGAATTGTGGGATATAAACTCAAAGCCAAAATTGCAAGATATGACTTATGACTTTTTCTCAGAAATTCTGTTCGTATTTTGCAATTCTGAGTTCAGAACTCACAATTCAGAGATCATATCATGCAATTGTAGGAAAAAAAAAAAAAAAAAAAAAAATCAGATTTGCGAGTAATTAAGTCAAAATTGTGAGATATAAACTTGCAATTCTGACTTTTTTCTTAGATTTGAGGGATATAAACTTACAACTGCAAGAAAGTCAGAACTGCGAGAAAAAAGTGAATTGCGAGAAAAAAACCTAGAATTGTGGGATATAACCTCTTTAATTACTTTTTTCTCAGAATTGTGTGTTTGTATCTCAATATTCTGACTTTATGACTCACAATTCCAACTCCAAACTGAATTGTGAGATATAAGTTAACAATTTTGACTTTGTTCTCAGAATTGCGGGATATAAATGCAATTGCATGAAATAAAGTCAGAATTGTGAGAAAAAAGTGAGAATTGTGGGATATAAACTATAATCAAAATTGCAAGATAAAAACGTGCAATTCTGACTTTTTTTCTCAGAATTCCATGTTCGTATCTCATAAATTCTGACTTAACTCGCAATTCCAAGTTTATATCATGCAATACTGACTTTATTTTCCTCAGAATTCTGTTTGTATCTCGCAAGTCTGACTTTATAACTCGCAATTCCGAGTTCACGCAATTCTGAGGAAAAAAAAAAAAAGTCAGCAACTGACTTCTGTAGTGAGATTACTTCAACTTCAACTTTTTGCAACTTAGACTTATATTTTATTTCAGCTTCATTGCAGTTACCCAAAATGTTTTTTTAATACTTATAGTTAGCAATAACACCGATTATAAAACTTATTTCAGTCTTTATACTTCAAAATGTTACATTTCATTGTATTACTTGCCATTTCTTTATAATCATTTGTATAATTTACTAGTACTTTTCAGTAAATCTTTTTATTTTTATTTCAGTATGTGACATTCGTGAGTCCTAAAATAACATTGAAGCAACAAGAATTTCTGTTTCTCCTTTGGCAAAGCAAAAACAAATACCAAAGATGATTTTTTTAGCTACACTGAAATATGGTCATTACTTTAACATTGCAACAATCACATATTTGCTGCTGGTTTCCCTCCAACAGGGTAAACACACACTCAGTTTTGAAATTATGCAAGTTACAGACAGCAACCGCCTGTTAACTACTATTCTTTATCTAGTATAGATATCTACAATATAACGAGATGATTCCATCTATTTTATGACCTATAACCAAATGCCAGACACAAACTGTTATTGTTTAATGTGCAAACTGTCCAGATATGCAGCAGATGATAAAGCCATTCTTTCAAAACCCTTAAATGTGTGTGCCTGGAAGGCTTATTTGCCAAATACTCCTTTTAGTAGCTTTCGATTTATGAGTTAAAAAGACCTGCAGTTAACATTACTTGAAGATACTGTCAAGACACTGTGTTTTTGATAATGCTATATAAATGCTATATAAAGATGACAATGGCTGACAATGATAATCAAACACATAAAATGACATTTTATGGTAGTTTTTTTGCAGTCTGCATATTTCAGAAGCACATATTGGTTTCATAATTCACTTTTGCAGGATTTAATTAGTGAAATGTAGATCTTGTTTTATTCAGACCGAGTACGACCATTCTAATTTTAATATTATTTATACACTTTTACAATATTAATTCATATTTTGAATGAGCTTTTTTTTTGTATTTTAATAACTCTTTACATAGTAAAGGCACTTAAAGTACCTAAATATGTTCAATTTTAATTTTAGTTGAAAAGTTGTAGTAAATTTATGTGCTTTTCCCCTTTTATTAGTTATATTACAAGTCCTCCTGGACAAAACTTGCAGACAACAACACCGCAGTGGCCATAAAGTTGCATCCTAAAAGATATATTCCCACCTGTAAGGTTAGCCAGGTGTAATTTCATCCAAAGGGACTTTTGCTCTGCGTGCAAAGCGGGCTTTGCTCCCAGTTTCAGAGAATAGACCCAGGATGTTGTGACCTGATTTCTCAGCTCTCAATTTTAAGTGCAATTGCTCAACTTCAAGTCTGTTTGTGCGCCAAAGTAACCTCGATGTCTTCACAATGCAGCATCTGCAAGATCTCACAAACACCTTGTAAACAACCTTATTCTGTCAACACAGCTTTGTGGCGATCTGATAATTTCACTCCAAAAATTCAGATGAAAGATGTCCGCATCTAAAATTAAAAGACATTTTCTGAGAAATACACCACGAGACCGTGAAGTCAAAATAGGTATGGGGAAACGTGAACTAGTTAAAAAGAAGTTTGTAGTTTAAAAAAGATTATCTCCTTTTTGGAAGTAAAACAAATAAAGTCTACAAGCGACCAAAGGAAGTTCCTACGAAATTAAACCTTCCTTTTATAGTGGTAACAAACCCAAAATAGTTGTTTGCCTTTAGTATCCTGATTACATCTGAGCAGATTTACCTCTCTTTGCACGTGCATGTCTAAATCGATGTTTAGATGTAGTCAATTAGCTTCTGAACTTTGCTCTTCTAAAATTAGACAAACATAGAAAAGTGGCTGGAAGCAGGGGAAATAATTTAGTCTATAAAAACCAGTTAGTATACTAGAAGAACTTGGACAATGACCCAAAAGGGACTCTATGATGTGAAAGTTTACAAATTCAATTCAGTCTGCTAAATGCATGCATGTAGGTGACCCAAGAACCGGAGCCAATTGCACAAGACCCTTAACCCCATTTTGAGTTGGAGAGCTATAGCTGTAAACACCAAATGGCTTGCAAGTAACTTATGATAAACCAACTAGACCTACTTTAGATAATATACTCTTGTCTTTCTCTTGCTTTTGCTTTTTCACAGAAGAAAAAACACACAGAACAATGCATCAGTCTTTGAGTTATCAGAGTTTCAGTATTTCAAGCACAAACAATGAGCCTCCCACTGTCCTTGATGGGTGCAACGCATTGCCCTGTGTTGGTGGAATAAAAACAAAAACAGTGTTGCCGTGGACACAAAAGCAACAATACCATCCTTCATGAGTCATTAGAATTTTTTTAAATGTCCCTTCATTACTAATTCATTCCAAGACTTCGCTGCAGGTACTGATAAGATGATAAATGCACAACAAACCGACAGTTAAAGACTCGTCCCTAGATACCAGAATTGTTTTCTCATTTCAGGAGATTAAGTTGAGGCCAGAAGAAATTATGTTTAAAACTTTAAAAATCTCTGTCTCACAATGACAGTTAGAGCCCTTTTTTGAAGAATCAGATTTAAGTACAGCAAAAGTGAATTTAGCCTCTTTGAATTCACACCATCATTAGCCTTAATTTGATTTCAGTCCATATTTCCATTCATGTGTTTTTTCCATTAACCATGGACCACTTGAATATTACTTATTATATTAATTAAACTTCTAAATATTGAAGTGAATATTGGTATCACTGTTATTGTTTACTAAAACTACTAAAAGTTAAATTAAATACGTTTTTTTTTTTTTAAATTAATTTAGAAAGCTGAAATATTACATGAAAAATACTGACTAAAACTAAAAAAACTGGAAAAAAAGCACAAAATGACTAAATAGAAAAACTAATAAAACAAAAGACAAAAGCACAACATTACTAGAAACAGCAGCTGAAAAAATAAAATAACGCTCATTTAAAAATATTAACAAATACTATGAATAATACTACAATACTATAATGTTAAAATAATCCTAAAAAGCTGGATCAAGCCTAATTAAATCGGCAACTAAAAATAAAAGCTCATTCACAATACTAACAAATACTATTAAAAAATACTACAATACTATAATACTAATAACCCTAAAAAAAAGACAAAAGCTAGATCAAGCCTAATTAAATCAGCAACTGAAATTAAAATAAAGCTTGTTCAAAATATTAACAAATACTATAAATAATACTACAATAATATAATATTAAAATAACCTTAAAGAAGGACAAAAGTTGGATCAAGCCTAATTAAATCCGCAACTGAAAATAAAATAAAGCTCATTGAAAATATTAACAAATACTATAAATACTACTACAGTACTATAATACAAAATTAACCCTAAAAAAGGACAAAAGTTGGATCAAGCCTAATTAAATCAGCAACAATAAAATACATTTGTACTAAAATACATTTATTATAGTATTTATTCATCTTTATTAATGTTGGTTAATAAAAATACAACCGCTCATTATTTGTTCATGTTAGTTCACAGTGCATTAACTAATGTTAAACGACTTGTGATTTTAATAATGCATTAGTAAATGCTGAAATTAACATTAAGACTAATAAATGCTGTAAAAGTATTGTCCTAAGTAATATTAACTATCAAACCTTATTGTAAAGTGTTACCAAATAATACTAAAATAACCCTAGTGATATATTTCTGTTAAAATGTCTTTAACAAGCATTGCCACGCAAATTTGTGTTAAAACGCTAAAAATATGGTCCTTATACTCTCTGTAATGAGTGAGCGAATTAATACATTCAAACTGCTTTAAAAGGGTTTGCATGTTCACATGTGAGTCATAATTTCAGCATTGCAATAAAAACAAAAAGAAAAGAACCTAAAATATAAAAACCTTCAAGCTAAGTGGCTAACCAGAAGGTTGTTGGTTCGAGTCCCATGAGGAGCGAGCCCACATTCATCGCTATTCTGCCAGTGAGCAACACGTTTAACCCCAGGTCGTTCCACGTGGATGTTTATTTGTGGTTAGTCACCTAAATGGATCCGTTTTCTCCTGTGAACCAGATTCTAAAATGGCATTAGTATCTCATTCATTAGCATTAAAGTTTGACAGAATATGTAAAAGGAAACCCCGCCGCTTTCTGTTTAACTTCATTAAACTGGTTAAGCGAGATGGCAGTTTCTCTGCTAGCATCCTGGGTGTGGAATCACACAAAACCTTGACAAAAACAAACCATTTTTCATCTTTTTATCTTACAAGCATACCATCTCCTTCGGCAAAAAACAACCAGACCACAAGGCTTAAGTAACACAAACAATCAGGCAGTCAGGCACAGATAATTATCATTATTACTACAGCAGAAGGCGGAATAAATGTAGTTTTAAACATCAGTCTCAACAATCAGGCAGTCAGGTGCAGATCACTATCATTACTATCACAATGGAGGCATGAGTAATCTAGTTTTTAAGATCTAAGTGATAGAGAGCACTGTATTCCCCTTTACGCTGGAGTTTCAACAGCTCAAGTCATTCACACTCACACGTGTCTGCTTCCAGCTGCTAAAGTAACAGCTGGTGAGTGCATTACTGCCATCACAGACACAACAAGCCTCCTCTCAGAGTGTGGAGCGCAGGAAGCCCTTGATTAAAGCACTTCCTGTCTCGCTGCCTGGAGCACGAGGGAGCATTGTGGCATTTGCGGTGCCGTTTTTCTTCAAGTGAGAGAGTATATCGGCAGATTAACTTCCTGATGTAGTTTATTAGAGTAATATGAAACCAGTTCTGCTTAGACCACATAGAAGCGACCATGTAGAAACACTGCAGGGCTGGAAGAGGCAAAGAACAGTATAAAAGGACTCGCATATCAGGTTTTTAAGACCCAGGGTTATTATACGAAAACTAAGTGGAAAACTACTGCAATTAAAATAAAATAAAATAAAACTAATTTTTCATTACCGTGCACGTGGCAGAACAATCGTAGTCATGTCAGAAAGCACGTCTCCTAAGTTTTACGACACGAGATGCCAATAACGTTAACTCATACTGATAACAGAGATGGCATTAGATAAAACGTCACCAGACATCACATTACTATGAGTGTACATACAGAGTCCATTTATATTTTCTGAAATGAAAATGCTATTGTATATTTAAAGCATCTGATTGTGATGCAACTTTGGTACTGCATGAATAAATAAGGAATTCAAGACAGTTTAAACTTATGCCATTATGACAGTCAGAGAGAATCTTGTTTTTATTGGTTGTGCAATAAAGTAAAGTGAAAGATGGGTTACACCTTATTTTAATAGTTCACTTTCTAGTACTGCACAATATGTAACTTTGCCACTACAATTAACTCTCAACTATTAGTGGACTGTTAAAGGCTCACCCAAAAATGAAAATTACCCCATGATTTACTCACCCTCAAGCCATTATAGGTGTATATGCCTTTCTTCTTTCAGATGAATACAATTGGAGCTCCGGGAGGTTAATAAAGGCCTTCTGAAGCAAATCGATGCATTTGTGTTAAGAAAAATATCCATATTTAGAACTTTTTTGAACTTCTGAATCTCAACAGCCATTCACTGCCATTATAAAGCTTGGCTTTTTTATATAACTTTATATAACTTCAACCGTATTCGTCATGTACACTTAGAGTGGCTTGAGGGTGAGTTAATAATGGGGTAATTTTCATTTTTGGAAGAACTGTCACTTTAAGTCTAGGTTGGGTTAGGGTTAGTAGAATAAGCTGACGTATTTGCAGTGCTATTTATTGTTAATATAAAGTTTGTTATGGGACCATCAAAATAAGGTGTTACCAGAAGATGACACATTGTTTATGATTTTTCATAAATACAGACACAGCTTCCTTCTTTGTAGATTTACAGGTATGTACAGCCATGTTCTATTGGTTCCTTATATGTCCATAAAATAAAAACTTAAATAAAAAATAACCTGAAAACGTAAATTGCATTTTAAAAAGTACATTTGAAAACACTAAACTGAATGTTTGACATTCAAGATTCATTTTAAATTTGTGTGGAACGATCTGTGTAAGATTAGAATTGGAAATACACTGAATTGGATTTCCCAATCGGAATTTAAAAGCCGCCTGAAACCATATAAATGTCACATCATAATGTGGTGTTCTAGGTATTGAACTGTGGCCAACATCGTCTTCGTGACTGTACAAGGAGCTGATCGTCTGGGGAGTCTCGGTCTACTTTTATAGTTGTGTCTGTTTTACATTTTGAGTCACTGTCAGACCGGCAACAGATGTTCTCGTAGCAAAAGTGACTCAAAATCTATATCATAACGTCTGCCAGGCAGGAAACCTCTGTCATGGTTTTTACACAAAGAGGAATCACTGGTGTGCTCAACTAAATGACTCTTGCCTGTCACTCTGTCTTTCACCTTCTCACAACATTATGTCTCACAAATCCCACCCTATAGATAGATAACGTTATAATTAGTCCGACTTTTTAGAGTAAGATATTTGGGCTTTTCACACTTGTTCACTGTTTTACATACTTCATAGGTAGTCAAAATCCAAGAAGTCAAATCTGTAAACAAAACTGATTAGATGATATACACAACCCTGAGTGGAATATATTGACATATTGATTGCACTATATATACACAACTGTTTGTCCAATGTGTGAAAATGTCTCCACAAAAAGTTCTACCGAAATGCACAAAAGCAAACATGTTTTACATTTGACGTCATTTCTGTATCAGACATTGAAACCAAATTGTATGAGGAATTTTCTGACTATACAAATCTCATGAATATTTAATGAGGTGCGAACTGAGGCAGTTTCTGATTGGTTGTCTAAATTTGCCATTTTGAAAGGTCAAGTGTACTAACAAAAACACTGAGAGACAATAGCCAGTCGATTCACTGTAAGCCTCAATATTGACAATACTAGGTCATGTTTACGCTATTTGAGAAAAATGGGAATGCTTTGCCTTTTAAAACCAGAGTGGCCTGTCACTGCCTGTTGAGATTTCCAGGACTCAAACTGTGTTAAATAACAGATCTAACCCTGCAGGAACAAAACACAGTGTATTATACCATCTATCAATAGTCCACAGCGACAGAGAAAGAGACAAAATTATTGATGTATTGAAACGTATTGGATATGAGGTCACATTTGTATATTTAGACAGGCATTACGTGATCATGTCTGGATCTGCGCTGGGTTGCAGTGCCACAGGCCTAATTCTAGCCATCCAGTACAGCTGTTCCAGTTAAATAAGTCATCGGAGGTGAATCAGAAATATACTAGTCCTAAACCAATCCCAGCTTCTAATGAACCACATTTGGCATGTATATCTGAACAGGGAGTCTACCAGAAAAAAAACTGTAAATGGATCTTTTATATTTAGATTCTCTCCATAACACGTGGGTGACTTAAGGGATGTGTGCTTTATCTGTTTTGACAGTTTCGTCCGTCATGACATCATAGGTTGTTCTCAGCCGGTTCGGTCACCCGACAGGATGTGCCAATAGGCTTTCCCTCCAACTTTGTATGCATCTCTCTCTATTTACTATCACTTAATCTTTCTGCTGTCTGGCGAACAACAATGAGCCATTTTTTGTCTGTATTTTAGCACATACCACTGGGCCGGCAAACCTGTGGAGCGCTTTGTTCTAGGTTTAGCCCTCATCGTTCAGAAAGATATAGCATACAATAGGGTTAGTGAGAAAATACAGTTTCATTTGTATCAATTTTGATCTGAAAGACAAAATGTTTGATCTTGTTGTCTTTTGACGATGACGGTCAGATACGACACTTATGTATACAAAAGTTTACTGTTTTCCAACCTGCTTCTCCTGTTTGGAGTATAAACCAGATTTACAAGACTGTAGCAGCTAGCATTAGTCAAAGTTTGTGGTTTGCATTTCCTTTTTCTGTTTTACCTTTCAATTCAATGAAGTTTCCAGGTAAAATCAACACTAGTGGCAGTAAAACCTATTTCTTTTCCCACAAACGAATATGGGGCAGATTATCAAATAATAAAGACTTACTTTAACATCACTCTGTTATGATCTTAAACACTTTTACCATAGTGCATGATTTGTAAACTAATATATTCTGACATAACCAGCTTCAAATGTCTGCCTTTTCTAACATTGTAAACTTGCTCAGTATAGCAAGTATTGGATTAGCGTTCGGATATGACAAATCATAATAAATGAGCTCAAAGACTTATAGGGGCAAGCTAAAATGATATGGTTGCTTCATCAAGTGTGTTTTTGTTTCACATTTGCTTTTGTTAACAACTACTAGGTTTAGGGTCAAATTCACATTAATGTGTTTCAATAATTTTTTTAGCATCATTCACTGGATATTTTAGTTTAAAAAAAAGGTTGTGAAATGTGAAAGCAGCAACAAAATCGTTTTATGGAAATGTCACCAGAAATGGTGCCATAGGTTACCTATCCAGCTAGCACTGCGCTTACTCTTAGCTTTAGCAGAAACGGTGTCTGCAAAATGTTAATTATTTTAACAATTTAGCACTGACCTGAATATTTCACATAAAAGACGTTTACTTATAGTCCACAAGAGAAAATAATAGTTGCATTTTTTTTTTTTTTTTAAAAAAAGACCCTGTTCAAAAGTTTACTTATGCTTGATTCTTAATATTGTGTTGTTACCTGAATGATCCACAACTTTTTTTTTTTTTGCTAGTCGTTTATGAGTCCCTTGTTTGTCCTGAACACTTAAACTGCCTGCTGTACTTCATAAAAAATCCTTCAGGTCCCACAAATTCTTTGGTTTTCCAGCATCTTGTGTTTTTGAACCCTTTTTAACAATGACTGTATGATTTTGAGATCAATTTTTTCACGCTGAGCACAACTGAGGGACTCATATGCAACTATTACAAAAGGTTCAAATGCTCACTGATGCTCCAGAAGGAAAAACTATGCATTAAGAGCCAGGGGGGTGAAAACTTTTGAACAGAATGAAGTTGTGTAAATTTTTCTTATTTTGCCTGAATATCATGTGTTTTTCTTTTAGTACTGCCCTTCAGAAGCTACAGAAGATATTTACATGCTTCCCAGAAGACAAAAGTTCAATTTATTCTGATTTCCAAATTCAGAAAGTATGCATTGCGTTTCCCTCTGGAGCATCAGTGACCATTTGAACCTTTTGTAATAGTTGCAAAGGGTTCAAAATACGCAAAAGATGCTGGAAAACCAAAAAAATTGTGGGACCTGAAGGATTTTTCTGAAGAACAGCAGGCAATTTAACTGTTCAGGACACTAAAATAAAATAAAATTAAAAAAAACACAGCTGTGGATCATTCAGGTAACATCACAGTATTAAGAATCAAGTGTATGTAAACTTTTGAAAAGGCTAATTTTTATAAGCTATTTTCTCTTGTGGACTATATGTAAACATCTATGTGAAATATCTTATTCAGGTCATTACTAAATAAAAAACAACATGCATTTTGTACAATCCCTCTTATTTTGGTAAAATAATTCTCATTTTGCAGATACTGCAAAGTGCATGTAAACTTTTGACCACAACTACATTGAACTGCTTTCCACCACAACCTTGATGCACTTGATGTCCAGGCATCCAGGAATATAAAGAAACCCAAAGCCAAACTGAATCAATACTTCAGCTGTTGTTTTGTTTTCATACAATACAGTACAGCATGTAACTGTACTGAAAGGTATACACAAATAAGAGGATTACCCTTGTTTGCACAGTATCTGACAGACCAAAACATGAAATGCAGGACAACTTGTGTTGTGCTGTGTAGTTAGCTCAGGTGAAAGGAAGTGGACAAATAGACAAGGACAAAGCAAAGTAGACGGCCTGATCTTCTTCCACGTTTCAAGTTCAACTTTATTATTGAGTAGCGATTAGATATAAAGAACGTGGAACAGGGCTGCCTAACTGTGTTACATCCTGTTCATTGCCACAGGACAGAAGTAATAAGGTCAGCGTTGGGAAGTAACTAAGTTTCAATAAGCTACTAACTTAGTATACATGTTAAAATGTATTGCTTCTTTTCGAAGTGATTAGCTACACTGTGTTTTTGAAGAGCTGAAAAAGTAGCTTGGCAAGCTGAAGTAGCTTTCCCCGCTAAACTGTGGTTTACAGCAAATGCGGACTTCATGCTTACATTTATCCTCTTTTTATGTGCGCACACACACACACACACACACACACACACACTCCACTGGCACATAATCACACTTAAAGCCCACCAGTTCCCAGGAGAGGTCTTGGGAAACACACATGCTCAAACACACAAAGCAATCATTTACATTTATCGAAATCTCCCACGCAAACTGATTGTTGTGTTTGCAGTGAGACAGGACTTCCCTAGCAGTGCTCGCATCACACGTGTTTTTCAGTCACACGTGTCACCCGCTCACACACACTACAGTTACATGGATCAAGGCTTATGTTTGGCCCGGTCACCACTGTCATCAGTAACCCAAAACCGCTGCTGGTCTGCAAATGGAAAACACACATGCCAGTCTTCTGAATGTTTGCCTTTCATCTTTAGTGCGTGTTTGACGGGATGTTGTTTGCTCAGTTTGTGTATACAAAGGTTTTTGTTTCATATTTGACTTAGTGCATGTTTTCAGTATCACTTAATTGTGAATACATCTGCCAACTTATGGTCATCACATAAATACTGTTTTTGTGTGTCTGTGTTTAAAGGCTGTTAGAGTCTCACGTCAACTTCACAAAGTAATGGAAGTAACAAGAATAACGTGTGAAAACGAAAAAAAAAACCCTGCTAAAATCAGGTGAAAGATGTTAAATCAAGAAGTAATATCCTCTGAGGTATGGCTTCAAACCACTGGCTCACATTCATGCACACACACACACCGAAAGAGTTTAATCCTGATTCGCCGCAGTCACACTCACACAAGTGATGTCATTCACGTGTGGTGTGTGTTTGCTGGAACAAAGCCTCTTTTGTGCTGCTGCAAACACTCGCTTACACAGCTCACATGAGAAGCCGCCTAAAACAAGATGTTTTCACATCAGAACTGAATTTATGGTTGCATAAATGAGTTACTTGTACTAAACGGCTAAATATGTGTGCGTGCGAGCATCTCTCTGTGTGTGTGTGTTTTAAATTAACTTTAAATGAACAAATTATTATAGTGTCGGCGTCTGAATCATATCCTGATGACCTCCAAAGCCTTTTCATGACTGGATCCCTGCTACACTACTTTTTCTATTATGCTTCATGGCTTACTTTAATAATAATAATAATAATAATAATCTGTAAAAAAAACCAAAAACAAACCCTTGTCATTATTAACATGTAAATTATAAATGATATTATAAAAAATATAAAAAATTATACATTATAATAAAACAACAACAACAATAATAATAATAGCAATATACACAATACAATATTATTGTTAGTAGTAGTAGTAATATTCATGGTTACTTATCAGCTATGAATAATAACAATAATAACAACAATAACAATAACAACAACAATAATAATAATCTGTAAAAAACTATAATAAAACATTTTATAATGAATAACAACAACAATAACAATATATAAATAAATAAATAAATTAATTAATTAACAATAATAACCATTAAAATATACAATACAATAATAAATTAATAAATGCTGTTGTTAATAATAATAATAATAATAATAATAATAATATTCATGGTTACTTAACATGCCGTTTAATAATAATAATAATAATAATGAACAGTAAAAGATAAACAAAAACTGCGATTAACAACATGTAAATGAAAAATAAGCATAATTAGCATGTTAATACTGTATAAATTAAAATTATACATAAAGCATTTTTTTGCATAATAATAATAATAATAATAATAAATAAATAAATAAATAAACAAAATAATACTAATTAAAGGAAAAGATAAAAATTAGAAAAGATTGTAGTCAATAACATGTATATTTTAAATAAGCATGTTAATAACATATACTAACAAAGCATTTCATAATTTATAATAATAATAATAATAATAATAATAATAATAATAATAATAGTAAAAGATAAAAAATAAAAATTGTAGTGGTCAACATGCAAGTTATAAATATGCATAATTAACATGTTAATAAGAACATACTAATATAAGCATTTCAGAATGTATAATAATAATAATATTAATAATAATAATTACTATTATTATTAGTAGTAGTAGTAGTAGTAGTAGTAGTACTACTACTACTACTACTACTACTACTAATAATAACATTCATGGTTATTTAGCATGTTGTTGCGGTTGTTATTATTACTATTATTATTATTATTATTAATAAACATATGGTAATTTATTATTACAATATATTGTATAATAATATAACAATATATAATATAAATATATAAAATAAATATAAATATATAATAATATAACATTACATATTATAAAATTACAATTTTATATATAATATATAACTAATTAGTATAATTTATCATAATATATCATTGAAAAGGCCCTAAATGAAGTTAATTTATATGAAGATAAGGCATGACATTACTGTGACAATACTTAAAGCTTCAGTTGCTCCAATATTAGAAAAATTCCTTCTTGCAGAGTTTATAGTTCAGGAATCATGATTAATTACATTAAATTATTGCATATATTAAAAATCACACAAAATGAATTCATTTAATAGCTTCTCGATAATGTCTTTTTATACATAAATACACTTCATCCACAGTGGTGTTTCCTTATTGGCTGCCATCCTGCAAACTTAGCTTCTCCTATAGTGAGACCTTTGACCCACAATAAACAGCCAATGTGATATGGTTTATTGCTATCACCATATAACGCAGAGTAACACTTGATTATTATGGCACACTCAGTGCTACGTGCCATCAAGTCCAGTGACAAAAACTCGATGTGCCTTTGTATTTATGTTAACAGTGAAGCATTGTATGTTGTGTTTGGTTCTGTAAGTCACTTCAGATAAGTGCAGACAGAACAGCCAAAGCACATTTATCAGGACCCATGTACACAAACCCTGAAACACAAAGACGCACCAGACGACTCTCGGCACTTACTAGAGCTTGATTCAGTTATGATCTAAGGCTCGTGAGCAGAGAAATTTGATTTAAGTGTTTCACGCTTTAGTAAACACATGAGGACATGAGGTTGGACTCCAAGAGAGATTCCGCATTACCTTGTGAGGCCTCTAGAAGGAATAATTCATGTCAGAATTGTTGTGGCTTCAGCAGACCAAGACAAAGGTGGCGTCACCATATGAGAATGTCTGAGAGTTTGTGTATGCGTGAAGAAGTGTGTAAATGAAGACGACAGTATCCAGGCTCCATTACATGCTCGTATAACTTCACCTGAAAGCGGTCTGGCCGTCATTTCAGCTGTTCACTAACCATCCTGCACTGGCCAAAAGTATTCAAAATGATAAATGTATGATGAAATGTATGCAATGTAATGCAATGCAAAAAGATGATATTCTGAAGAATTCTGAGCATATTGATTTCAGTAGTATTTAGTTCCATACTGACTGGACAGTCAATGGTCACCGTCAACTAGTTGATTACTCACATCCTCAAATTATGACCATTTTCATTTTTTGGCGGACTAATTGAGAAATTGCTTGCTTGGTGACACTGAATTAGTGTTTCCTCAAATACAGTTCCAAACAGTGTTGAACTCCATATTAGTCATATAGCCAGGAAAGAATAAAATTTGTGATTTGATGTGTCACATGTAAGATAAAATAAAGTCAACTTAAAAAAGCATTACAATCTAGACGAACAACTGACGTCAATTGTTCTCGTTGGGTCAAAGTACAACAAAATAGCCGTGATCTCTTTCCTGACAAGATGTCGTCATTGCATTGCAGCGCCCAAACTCCATTTTACGCTCAAATCATATTTGTTTACTGACTGGCTGTTCATTAACTCAAGGAGCCTGACACGTTCACACCTTCAAGCCCACAGTAGCCATAAGACATTTACTGATCCTCAGCCACACAGATTGAGGAACCTAAAATCATAAATGCCATATATTATGACTACTGTGTCAACAATGCTTTTCACAGTATTTGCAAATAAAAGATTTTTATAGTTTTGTTAGTTTAAAAAGCTGACATATTTTATAGCTTTGGGTTGAGCGAAGCAGCCTGAGGCGCAGAATATTCATTTCATGCATGTACCTGCAGCTTATGTGAAGGGGTTGAAGTTAATTGTTCTGAAAGGGTAGGGTGAGAAAGAAATGGTTCATTTAATAAATGATGGCTAATCTGCAGCTAAATAATTCATGGCTTTAAACAAATACATTGCCATTGCAGATTTATTCATGTAGAAATTTTCCATGTAGAAAAAAAAAAAATGAATGCATAAATGCACAAATGCAGGATGAATAAATGAATGTGCAAATTCATACATAAATGCGTACATAAATGCCAAAATAGAAGCACAGACAAATGCATGCATAAATTAATGAGCGAATGAATAATAAATAAATGCACAAATGAATGAATGAATGAATGAATGAATGAATGAATTCATAAATGCATAAATAAACAAATGCCAGTAGAAACAAATAAATTCTTAAAATGCACAAATAAATGCATTAATGAATGAATGAATGCACAAAAATTCATAAATAAATGTATAAATAAATAAATGCCCAAATAGAAGCACAAATAAATGCATAATAAAAGCATGCATAACAAATAATGCATGCATGCATAAATGAATGAATAAACAAATAAATTCACAAATAAATGAATCAATAAATGCCAAAATAGAAGCACAAATAAATGCATTAAAGCATGTATGACTGACTGAATGCACAATTAATAAATAAATGCACAAATAAATTAATAAATAAATGCCCAAATAGAAGCACCAATAAATGCATGAATGAATGCATGAATAAATACATAAATAGATTCATAAATAAATGCCAAAATAGAAGCACAAATAAAAGAATAAATGCATGAATGCATGGATGACTGACTGAATGAATGAACGCACAAATAAATTCATAAACAAATGGCAAAATAGAACCACAAAAAAAAAAAAAAAAAAAAATGATTGCATAAATGCATGAATGAATGCACAAATAAATTTATAAATGGCAAAATAGAAGCACAAATAATGCATAAATGCACAAAATAAATGCATTAATGCATGAATGACTGAATGAATGCATAAATAAATTCAGAAATAAATGCCAAAATAGCACAAATAAATACATAATAAATAAATGCACAAACAAATTCATAAATAAATTTATACATAAATGCTAAAATAGAAGCACAAATAATTGCATAAACACACAAATGAATGAATGAATGAATGAGGCCAGCACAGCTTACCCACAAAGAGCTATTGTAAAGTATTGGTTGAGCTCCATTTATTTTCAGCACAAGTCTTTGTCATGTGATTGGAAAAATATAGATACAGAAATATACTGTTTTTGTGTTACATGGTATAGTAATAGCACTGCACAGCCAGCTGTGAGAGCCTTAGGACCTATAAATGCAGTAGCCACAGCGATAATGCCACATGACGGCGGACTATTTGTTTTTGGCCTAATAGAGCGGTGCTGTTAGCTATACATGGACACGTCCTGCAGCATCTCAGAGGACAGTGGTTTGGCTCGGGGTGGAGAATACATAGTTATTTAATGCCACACTAATCTAGAACCCACTTTGCCAAATAGAGGATGACAAGAACAAATGGGGGACATCTGAACAAATGTATCGACGCTCGCAAGGAATTACGGGAGATGCTTGCTAAATGCATGAACTGTGCGTGTGACAGACTTTGCATGCTTATTTAAGTGTGGTATCGTGTTGCTGTCACTTGCCCTTTTAGGGTCGCCCGTCGCTCTTCATAAGCTCCTTCATTGTTATGTCCGGTCATGTCAACCCAAATGGAACACCTCCTTCCCTCCCTCAAGTGTTTGGAGTCTAAACAGAGATGATATAGGTGGAGAGAGAGACAGAGAGGAGATTTTTTAATGTTGAACTTATGAAATCTAAGCTCCCCAAAGCACCGAAGACATGAGCCACTGGCCTGATGTTAACCGGGTGCCTTGACTGATTTTAAACACAACCAGAGTGCTTTTACGGCCCTCATCAAGCACAAAGCCACCCATGAAGGATGGTTTGTTTTCATGGTGCTGTTAAACATGGCCAGTAGAACGGTTTTATTTTTTTTAGCCTCTCATGGTCACAAAACAGAGGACAGACCATATCACGACTCTTTCTTCTGCTTTGTCTCAAAAGCACCAGACAATTCACCCCTCAATGCGAATTTTACATTAGTTTCTATGCAGGGTGAAACACCTCTAGATAAGCAAATTGCATAAATGACTTACAAACCAACAAAGAAACTAATAATTCGTGTAATAATGTTACAAAATAAATTTATATGATAAAATAAAATGTAAAAATCAAATTCTAAAGTAAATATTTTTAAATATAATTATAAATTATAAATCAAAATCTAAATTATAAATAAATAAATACCAAGTTTGCATATAAACTACACTGTATGTTATAAAACAATCCATTTGCATTCATAAAATGTGCCTAATAACATTAAATAGTAAATGTATTTGTATTTATTGATTAAATTTATAAATAATAAAAATCAAAAGATAAAGTGTCATCAAATAAAACGTGTATAATAAAATAAAGACAAATTTAGATTTATAAATAAAATCATTGTTGAATAAAAATGTGTTTGTATTTCTAAATAAAATTGGCATAATAAAATTATAAAAAAGTATTTATAGCTCTTAAACTTAAAATAGATTCTAATAATAAAATCATAAAATAAAATGTATATAAAATAAAACATTTGTATGTATAGATTAAAGAATTGTAGAATAAAAATGTATTTGTATTTATAAATAATGTGCATAAAACAATTATAATAAACTTAAAATAGATTCTAATAATAAAATCATGATTTAAAATTTATTTTAAAAATTGAAACAAATTTGTGTTTACAAATTAAAAAAAAAAAGTAGAATAGAAGTGAATTTGTATTTATAAATTAAATTTGCATAAAATTATAAGTGTATATATAGATATTAAACTTAGATTCTGATAAAATCATAAAACGTATGGAAAATAAAATGTATGGAAAAAACAAATTTGTATGTAGAAATTAAAGAATTGCACAATAAACATTTATTTGTATTTATAGATTAAACTCGCATGAAGTTTTAAAAGTATTTATAGATATTAAACTTGGATTATAATAATAAAATCATAATATACAATGTATAAAAAATTAAAACAATTTGTATTTATAAATTGAATAAAATTAATGTGTATTTATAAATAGAGCTTGCATAAAATTATAAGTGTATTTAGTTATTAAACTTAAAATAGATTCTAATAATAAAACCATTAAAAAATGCATATAAAACATTTGTATTTATAAATTAAATAATTGTAGAATAAAAATAATTTGTATTTATAAGAACATTTGCATAATAAAATAAGTGTATTTATAGATATTAAACAAATAGATTCTAATAATAAAATCATAATATGAAATGTATAAAAATGTAAACAAATTTGTATTTATAAATTAAAATTGCAGAATAAAAATGTATTTGCATTTATAAATAGAATTTGCATAAAATTATAAAAGTGTATTTATAGATATTAAACAACAAAATCAATATAAAATGCACATTAAACATTTGTATTTATCAATTAAATAATTGTAGAATAAAAATGTATTTGTATTTATAAGGAAATCAGCATAATACAATAAGTGTATTTATAGATATTCAACTTCAAATAGATTCTAATAATAAAATCATAATATAAAATCTATATAAAATAAAACCAATTTGAGAACAGAAAAATAGAAAGTAGAATAAAAATTCATTTGCATTTACAAATAAAACAATTATAAAAATAATATAATAAATTATAAAAAATATTTATGTAAAATTTTGCCTCACCCTATGGGACACTTTCTATGTGGAGTCACTCATTGCATCTCCAGTCACTGTAAAAACCTTAAAAAAAAAAAAAAAAAAAAAAAAAAAAAAAAAGGTTACAAAATCCTGCCACACATGAATGTATATTAAATATCATACATGTTCAGACTGACTTCAAAGTGTCACATTGCTGTCAATTTTACACATTGCATCTAATTAGGACATGTTTGTTGTAATTTTGAAGAGCACAGCACTGTATTTATTTATGAATCTGGGTCACATTAAAATCCCTTTGCCAGATGAAATCATAAACTTGCTGAATCCAAATTAAAGGGAAACTCAACCTCAGCACTATTTCTCTATCCTGTTTTCTCACACTCCTCCTTTATCTGTAAGAGGGAGTCTCCTCATAGGTTTGTTAGCTGGGGAGTAACCTGCGGGCTGTGATCGCTCACCACAAGGTTCATTTGTGTCAGAGGCCGAAAGCTCGAGCTGACAAAGTCTTTGATGGGTGTTCATGAGGAAAGGCTGGTCCCTCTGCAACTCATCTGTCATGGCCACTATTAACACTTCATCTCTGTCCACTGCCCTCGTTCTTTCACTCCCTCATTCAATCTTTCCCTCAGCTGAGCTGTTTCCTCAGGAAAGGAGGGGTGAGGAGGGTTTTTTCCCCTCGTTTTGTTTTTTTGTTCCTGGCACATGTTAATGAGGCTGTATGAGGCCCAGGACTGTTCTTGGATTTCACCTTTCCAGACAGAACCAATACTGGCCAGACCAGTCTCTTTCAAAACGCCACAGACTGAAAAACACTTCGGAAATACACTAATATTTCTTTCTCGCTCATTCGAAAGTTCATAAGTTCTGAATCACTATGATTTTTTAAAACGGAAAACCAGATGCAAAATTCACTTTTACATGTGTTTACATGTAAACCCATTCGGTCCTTTCTTTTTAATCCCCAAAAAACCTAAACAGTTTACAGCTGGAACATAAGTGTCTTCGTTTACTCCCGATGTCAGAGCAACTGACAGTAATGCACAACCGAATAAACAAAAAAACGGAAGAGAGGGATGGGGTCAGCAGAGCTCATTAGCATTTAAAGAGACATGCACCGAAGTGGGACGCTGTAAACGAAGCCGTTTTTGACAAATGTAAAAAGGTGTCATTTTACAATACCAATGAGGAATTTTAACTAAAGTATGTTGCAGACATTTCATTAAGACCCTAAAGAATCATACCAACTTGTGGAAAATGGGCATCTGATGTTCTCTTTATAAAAAAAAAAAAAAAAGATACTTTTATTCAGCAAGGATGCTTTAATGTGATTAAAAGTGACAGTGTTTAGGCGTTTAGAATATTACAAAAAATTTTCTGATCTTTTAAACCTATTCAAATTCTGAAAAAAAAAAAAAAAAAAATAAATAAAAACCTTAAATAAAATATTAAGCATCAACTGTTTTTAACATTGATAATAATAATTTTTAATTCTTATTCACCATAGTAATCAGTATATTAAATGATTTCTGAAGGACCGTGTGACACTGGCTGCTAAAAATATCAATTAAATTAAAATAGACTTTAAAATGCGACAGAAAACACATTTTAAATGTAATATTTATTACATACATTCCCAGTCAAACGTTTTTGAACAGTAAGCTTTGTAATGTTTTTAAGCCTCTTTTGCTCACCAAGTCTGTATTTATTTGATCCAAAGTACAGCAAAAACAGTAACATTTTAAAATATTTGTACTATTTACAATAACTGTTTTATATTTGAATGTATTTTAAAATGTAATTTATTCCTGTGATTTTAATTTGAATTTTTAGCATCATTACTACAGTCACATGATCCTTCAGAAATCATTGTAATGTTCTGATTTGCTGCTCAATAAATATTTATTATGTTGAAAACAGACGAGTAGAGTTTTAACAGGTTTCTTTAATGAATAGAACGTTTAGAAGAACGGCAATTATCTGAAACAGAAATCTTTTGTAACATTATAAATACCTTTATCATCACTTTGGATCAATTTAAAGAATCCTTGCTAAATAAAAGCATTCATTTCTATCACTTCTTTTGCTAATCTTTGGATCTTTCTATTCATCAAAGAATTCTGAAAACAATGTACTGTATATTAGAATGATTAGAAGGATCATGTGACACTGAAGACTGGAGTAATGATGCTGAAAATGTAGCTTTGATCACAGGAATAAATTACATTTTAAAATATTTTCAGATAGAAAGCAGTTATTTTAAGCAGGAAAATTATTTCACTTGCAGGCTTGGTGAGCAGAAGAAAATTCTTTAAAAAAAAAACATACCGTTCAAAAACTTTTGACTGGTAGTGTACATAAAACAGTATTACTCTTTTTATTTTTGTCAAATAAAAACAGTATTGGTGAGGATAATAGACTTGTAAAAACATTAAATAAACCCTAAACGTTTCATTGTAAATCTAAAATATTATTATTGTCCTTTGCCCTATTCGCCTGTTTTGCAGTTGGCCCTAATTGTTTCATGCTCTGTTCTCAAGGTCGCAATCTTCCACCTAATACTTCATTTGTGAAGTTGAGGTTGTGAACTTTTTGTATACAGTCTTTGAATGATGTCTGAATTATCTCAGACACCTTTCAGAGTAATACGAGCGTTAAACGGAGCAATTACAAAACACAGAAGAACAAGGTACCTCCGGGATAGCACGGCCTACCAGACCTGTAAAACTAGAACTGAATCTGATCATAACGTCATCCTCCGCTCCGCTAGGCTTAAATGTAATTACCTGTCATCAAATGTCAAACTCTGCTGAGTCTCGCTTAATCTCTCTCTAATACTCGCAAACGTTGCTCTAGTTTTTGATGAGATTATGCATTTTGAGCTTTTTGACTGCAATTTTAAAAAAGAAGCAAGTTGTGGCTTGAAAAGCGTGTGTGCGAATGCAAAGCTTGCAAGATTGAGTAACAACGCAAGGCAGCAAGTGCATGCATCAGCCCACTTTTCTTATCAGATCAATATGCGTTAGATTACACCTTGGTTTTGCATCATAAACAGCTTATCACTTGCTTATAATCATTGTATCTTAGCGTTTAGCTGTCAAACTTGGCTGCGTTCCATTTGACGTACAAATCATGCGTCAGACACACTTATGAGAAAGACTTTGTGCCCATGGACAAAAAGTGTCATGCCACGGTCACTGCTGGCCAGATATCAAAGCTATCAGCAAAGCCATCAGTTTATCTACACTCTCAAGTAGTAAGGTAGAGGAGTCTGTTTTTAAGTTCAGCTATAGTAGCGTTGACACTTGATGTGTTACATTGTCCCTGAGAAAACTAAATTTAAAGGGAAAATTAAAGAGCTAGTTCACCCAAAAATGATAATTCTGTCATTAATTACTCACCCTCATGTTGTTCCAAACCTGTAAGACCTTTGTTCATCTTTGAAACACAAATTAAGATATTTTTTAAGAAATGTGAAAGTTTTCTGACTCTCCATAGACAGCAATGTAACTACCATGTTCAAGGCCCAGAAAGGCAGTAAGGACATTGTTAAAATGTGTCATCAGTGGTTCCACCATAATGTTAGGAAACTACAATAATACTTTTTGTGTGCAAAGAAAACAAATATAACTTTATTCAACACTTTCTTCTCTTCCGTGTCAGTCAGTCAGGCTCAGAAAGCTCTCGGATTTCATCCAAAATATCTTAATTTGTGTTCCGAAGATTAACAAAGGTCTTGGAAAGACATGAGGAAGAGTAATTAATGACAGCATTTTCATTTTTGAGCAAACTAGCCCACATATTTTTTCTACAATTCTTCAGGCCAAAGTGCTGAACACGCAGTCTTCAAAACCAGTCCTGTGCTGCCTTGCAGGGACTGGTCTTTCAGGAAATGCAAAACATCTTGGTTATGTATGTAACCCTTGTTCCGGAGAGAATGGAGACATCATGTCGGTGTTGGTAAGATCCCAATTAGTCGGTCATACCAATGTGACGTTGAGAGTGACCGACTGAAAGGGAACCTCTCGGTTATGTATGTGACCCTCGTTCCCTGAAGGAGGGAACAGAGACATCTCGTCGGTATGAGCGACTAATTGAGATCCCAATTAGTCGGTCATACCAACGTGATGTTGAGAGTGACTGACTAAAAAGGAACGTCTCGGTTACGTATGTGACCCTCGTTCCCTGTAGGAGGGAACAGAGACATCACGTTGGTATGACCGACTAATTGAGATCCCAGTTAAATTAGTCGTGACGTGAGAGTAACTGACTGAAAGGGAACGTCACTTTTACACATGTAACCCTCGTTCCCTAAAGGAGAGAACGAAGTCGTCATGTCTGTATGACTGACTACTTGAGATCCCAATTAGTCGGTCATACCGATGTGACGTTGAGAGTAACTGACTGAAAGGGAACGTCTAGTTTACGCATGTAACCCTCGTTCCCTAAAAGATGGAACAGAAACGTCACGTCGGTATGACTGACTAATTGAGATCCCAATTAGTTGGTCATATCAATGTATCATTGAGAGTGACCAACTGAAAGGGAACGTCTTGGTTACGTATGTAACCCTCGTTCCCTGAAGGAGGGAACGGAGATGTTACGTCGGTCATACCAGTGCGGCACTGAGAGTGACCGACTGAAAGGGAACGTCTTGGTTACATATGTAACCCTTGTTCCCTGAAGGAGGGAACGGAGACGTCTCGTCGATATGACCAACTAATTGGGATCTCAGTTAATTGGTCATACTGATGTGACATAGAGAGGGACTGACTGAAAGGGAACTAGGTTTTTCCAACTCTCCAGTACATCTGCTGAATTATTCCTTCATTCTGCATATTCACACACACACACACACACACACACGAGTCAAAAGTACACTCAGCTACCGTTGGCCTGATTCCTGCCCCCTGCAGTACAGGGAGTACGGCTCACGGAAGAAACAACAATATCTGGCGCACATCAATCCTGCTATAATTTGTTGGACATGATGCTAACAGTAGGTGAAACGTGCCTCTAAGCACTCCCAGCTGACTACTGTTTACAAGGCAGGAAATGGGAGATATGGGGAGAAATGAATGGAAAAATGGTCCAGCGGCCTCCTGCTGACATAGTCAATGCTAATGACCATTATGATCAGTGTGGAATTCACACTCCGGGCTTTGTTGCTCTTGGGCTAGACAAACACCTCTCTAGAAAGCTGATTAACTCCCAAGTTCATTTGAAAATGTCTTAAATTATAACATAAGTGTGCATGAACTAGTATGCATGTGAGTGTGCATGTTAAGTTCAGTTCTGTGGGTACCGGGACTGCTTGGTTGGATTGGCAGTTTGCCTGAGCGCTGGCCGCTGTTTGCTGCTGATGGCTGCAGTTTTCCCAGTGCTCTTTGTTTTCTTTAGCACTGTGTCACTCACTGTGCAAACAACACTAAAATGGCCCACTTTAATTACTCTTCATTTCCTCTGCTGCTCCACAAAACAGATGATTATGCCAATTTATGAGCATGCATACAAAAACTGGTACACATGTGAGTTTGGAGGAGGACCTCCGAATAGACTTTCCATACAGGAAAGAAAATCACAAAAGACCTCTCAATTGTTTCTTCTAAACTGACGAAATGGAAATCATTGCTTTTTAGATTTTCCTTTTGACTAAAAAAACAAACAAAACAAAAACAATCAAATATGTCTCTAGCATGACATTTCTCATCAAATACGTCCCAAACCAGATTATCTGGATTATTTCTCTTTTTTTATTCTAATTAGCCTGGTTTTATTTCTCTTAAAGAACTTTGAACTGTGGGTTTGGTTTCTTCTTAAATTAAACAAGTTATAACACCACCACCCAAACCATAATCCACAAGTAACCAATTAGCAAACCAAGGTGTAGATCTAGACCCAAGATTGGTTTCACTCATAAATTAATGCAATTATACATGCAGCATTTTCCACCACAAAGATATTTGGCTGTTTTTACACTGGAAAGTCAACACAAACACTGTATCTGTAGTGAAGACCTAATATAATAATAATAATAACAACAACAACAAACAACAACAACAACAATAATAATAATAATAATAACAGCAACAACAACAATGTATTAAATATCAACAAGTCATCAACATTAATTAACTAATTAACATTCTCCTTATTATTATTTGTACAGAAGAAGAAGAAGACGAAGACGACGAAGACGAAGATGAGGAAGAAGAATTAAGACTGAATATTAAATGACAACAATAATATTCAGTCATCATCATTAACTGAACATTAAACTCAAGGCCAAATATTTATTGACAACAACAACAACAACAACAACAACAACAACCACAAACAACAACAAAAAGTCGTCGTCATCATTAAATGAACATTAAAATTAAGACCAAATATTTATTTATTAATAATAATAATAATAATAATAATAATAAATAAATAAAGTTGTTGTTGTTATTATTAAATTATGAATAATTCATAATAATAACAACAACAACAACAATAATAATAATAATAATTAATATGGTTAATTATTAAAGTTATAAAAAAATAATTGTAATAACTAAAAATTTATTTTAATAACCTGTTAAAATTACCATTCTTTTTCGTATTATTATTAAATTATTAATAATTAATAATGTTAATAATTAATTAAATGTAAATTCTATTAATTTTAATAACCTGTTAAAATGAATAATAATAATAATAATAATAATAATAATAATAATCATTAATATCAATTATTAAATAATTATTAAATAATTAATAATTAATTTTACTTCATTTTAATAACCTGTTAAAATTATTATTATTTTTATTACTATTTAATAATTGAACTACCAATAAAACCTCATGTTAAATAGTTAAAATAATTAAAACAACATTCATCATTACATCAACATTCAAATTAAGGCCTAATTTTGCATATTAAATTAATTCAAATCAAACTCTGATTCTGACTAAATTCAGAACATATGTGTCTATCTGCACGTCGAACACTAAGTCCACACTGAATGAGATGGTGACAGCACTGGGCGAATCAGGCTGAAGTCTGTAATGCTTCTACCAGACGTTTTTAAATTGTCAGCGAGGCCAGCCGCAGATGGTTTGGGCTTACGGGCAGACATTAAAGAGTAGTTTTTTTTCTCTTAGGGAATGCTCGGTTTTCCGTCTGTTGGCCCGCTGCTTGGTACAGGCACAGACGTGTGTAATGAGGCTCCGTGCGCTGGCACATCACACATGCTGACCGGCCTCGGTCCTATAACAGCGGCCATAACGCTCCCTTGCCTTTCGTTTTTTCCGAGAAGCGGTTAACCCCAGTCACTTGGCCCCGAAGTCTCTCTTCCTTTGAGCAGCTTGGATGTAAACCCTCGAGGCCTCACGTGCACTTTCCTTAGCAAAAGTGCTTTATAGCTGTAATTTCTAAACGTCCATGTTAGTTGCTCATGCGAACACTCGGCTTACCACGTCATAAAAAGCAGCATGTGTTTTGTCTCAATTTAACTTTGTTTCATACAGATGGAACACAAAAACAGCGAGAAATCAGATTGTAAAATAGGTCAGTGATAGGATAATGAAATGAAATCAGTCAAATAAACAATGATGACCTAAAAAGCAACCATTTTGTTCTTCCAAACAGGACTAAATCCTACAGCCTGCACCACTAGACTGATTAGCATTTACCGGTTTTCCTTCCTAAAGTCATTCTCACTTGCTGTATACGCAAGAGAGCTGAGGAATAAAGTCCGAATGACTCTGAGAAAACTTTATGACAGGCCTGCGGTCTGTGCTGATTTTTGTTTATGGGACCAAAGACCGTCTGGCAGTCAGAATTGAAAACTGATGTCACAGTGAAAGGCTTCTTTGTCTGAAAGCTGCCGACGCAGGATCCCGGACACGGAGTTTGGTCTGAGAGCATGCGCGTGTGACGCAACAGCTGAAATTGAATGTCTAGCCACAGCAGATGTCAGGAGCAAAGCAAAGGCAGGCCGGCTATAAATCAAACAAATTAGAGTCTACTTGTACTCGGTCCGGCCTCTGCCTCCTCGCCACGCCAGAAGCAATGCAGATGTTTACTTTTTTTTCCATTGTTAATTGGTCTCATTACCCATTTATACAATAATGAAAGGATAAAAAATTACAAGTTGCCAACTTGCTTATGAACATTTATAAGTGTTGTTTCTACGCCAGTAATGTTACATAACACAATTAAATATAATCAGCCAGTGAAATATGAACTAACATGCACTAGGCTGATTTATCACGATCATTATGATCATGTCTAGATTTGGTTGTAGCAACAGGTTGTTGCTTATTGCCACATTTTCAACATCTTATGTACTATACTGAATGTGTATCAATAGTTCAACAGTCAGTCATCTGATTAGGTCACTCCCTTCTCAAGAGCTTTCAAAGTCAAAATCCAGATCTTCTGTTATTGCAGAAAAACTAGTTGCAGGCCAACGCATGCTGGTTACAGATTACCTCAAGTGAATCAAAAGACACTGATGGGAGAAAAGATAAATGAATGAAAATGCTCTCAAGGGATCTTGGAGTACCCTCAAAAATATTTATGTTCATGAGAAGAAATTGAGGTGTTATAAACTTCCGGGTAAACTAATTTACCTACTGTTTTTCACAATGTGTTAATCCTACAATACTTAAAAATAAACATAGTTTATATTTCAATACATGCGTGACCCTGGACCACAAAACCAGTCAAAGGGGTAATTTTTTTTTAAAATTGAGATTTACACATCATGTGAAAACTGAATAAATAAGCTTTCCATTAGTTTATAGTTTGTTAGAATAGAATAATATTTGGCCGAGATACAACTATTTGAAAATCTGTAATCTGAGGGTGCAAGAAATCTAAATTTTGAGAAAATCGCCTTTAAAGTTGTCCAAATGAAGTTCTTAATGCATATTACTAATCAAAAATTACATTTTGATATATTTACGGTAGGAGATTTACTAAATATCTTCATGGAACATGATCTTCATTTAATATCCTAATGATTTTTGGCATAGAAGAAAAATCAATACATTTAATTATTATTTAATAATTCATCATATTTAATAATTTAATCAATAAATACAATGTATTGTTTGGCTATTGCTACAAACATACCTGTGCTACTTAAGACTGGTTTTGTGGTTCAGGGTCACATATAGAGCCTAAAAAACAGCATGTTCCATTCTCTTTATCTGGATGACATGTACATAAAACAGGAAACAGAAAGAGATAAATAGGAGGAGGTGGTGACAGTTGGAATAAATCATAAGAAACCAGAATACATTACACATGTACTTGGAAAGATGTCTTGTGGATACTTCAAGACAATGAAACAAAGCACAATATACCCCCGGCCTGTGACGAATAAACAGCATCTGAATTGATTTATTATCTCTCAACAGTCATTTTGTAAATTATAAGTAAATAAATAAATAGATTCACTATAAACACAACACGTGTCCTTATATCTAATGAATTATGCGGCAATGTATGCGCTTTCAAGCCCCTAGCGGTTTAATTCACTCCCAGAAATAAAATTTCCTGATAATTTACTCACCTCCATATCATCCAAGATGTTCAAGCCTTTCTTCAGTCGAAAAAAAAATTAAGGTTTTTGAGGAAAACATTCTCTGTATACACTGTAAAAAACAGAGTCAACTTAAAATAATTTGTAACCTGGCTGCCTTAAAACTTTAGTTCAGTCAACTCAAAAAAAGTTTATTCAACTTGAAATGTTAAATTATACTGAGTGACAACTTAGATATTTGAGTTGAATCAATTTAAAATTTTAAGGCAGCTGGGTTACTTACCCATCTGTTAAGTTTAGCAAACACAAATATCTAAGTTGTTTCTTAGTACAACTTAACATTTTAAGTTGACTAAACTTATTTTAGTTACCTGAACTTAAAATTTTAAGGCAGCAGGGTAACAAATTATTTTAAGCTGACTCAACAAATTATGTTTTTTATTTTTTACATTGTAGTGGACTTCAATGGTGGCCAACAGGTTGAAGGTCCAAATTGCAGTTTCAACGCAGCTTTAAACAGCTCTACACAATCCCAGACGAGGAATACGGATCTTACCTAGCGAAACAATTGGTCATTTTCTAAAGAAAATAAAAATTTATATTCTTTTTAACCACAGATGCTTGTCTCACACTAGCTCTGAATCCACAACTGCATGCATTACATGAGTTTTTAAAAAGCGAACGTGCAAAGAAAGGCAGACAGTCCTTACATAATAAATAAAGCGGAAAGCAACAGATGATTTTTAAGTTAAAGGAAGTTTTTCGCCCTATCCTACCTTTTTGAACCGGAGTACACAGATGAAGAACTAACCATTTGTGACCTTTCCAACATGACTACACAAGTCCTGACGATCGTTTATGTTTAAAATTTTACATTTGTATTTTTCTTAGAAAATGACCGGTCATTTCGCAGCTCAGCTGGGATTGTGTAGAGCCCTTCGAAGCTGCACTGAAACTACAGTTTGTACCTTCAACCTGTTGATTCCCATTGAAGTCCACTATATGGAAAGTTTTCCTCAAAAACCTTAATTTCTTTTCCAAAGAAGAAAGGAAGACATGAACATCTTGGATGACATGGGGTTGAGTAAAATTCTCCAATGTGGAGACTGTGTTAGGACAACATTTTAGGGCATACACCAGTGTCTCAAAAGCCCTTTTGTGGATCTTTGCGTGTTGGATAAAATATAACAACATTTTTACAGAGTGGCTGGCTGTCAACAATGAGACCGATAGTCTGCATGACTTGTACCAATCTAATTACTCACTGTGAATTGAATTATTTCAACCAAAACAACATCTGCTCAGCTCATGTAAAGTATCAGGTGAAACACCCCTCCAACAGTAGACTGTACTAAATCTGCGACTGACTGACAACAAGTATGTTAATCACACAAAGAGAGAGAATGAGAGAGCCTGGATGCACTCAGACATGTTTGATTAAAGGCCCATTATCTAGGTCTGACCTGAAATGTAGGCAGTTTGAAGAAGTGGAAACAGGGGGTTACATAAGACAACCAACAAAGATGAAGTCAATGGGAAAACAACGTGGCAGTCTCATCAACGGTGAAATCTGATATCAGAGCGTCAAAAACGATCACTATCTTAAAGAACAGAGAACAATGATGAATGGAAAACGAGATTTATTGACTTCGCTTTATAAAAGCCTTACATTATATACATGACGCAGTACTTCACTGATGGTAACAGACTGTAAAGGCATTAGGAGCCACGTTAAAAGATTGTTTCCTGGAGATTAGACCTAGTCTAGACTGCCCCGGGACGAGTTTTGTGCTTTTAAAACCCTACTTCAAGATAAGTTTAATTGTCAAACGCACACAGAGACTCTGTTTTGATGGAAAATACAGTTCATTTCAAAGAATCAGTTCATTCAGACAGTTCATAAGATGAGCACTGTGGTTAAAAAGTACACATTTTTATTATTTATGTATTTTTTTTTTTTTTTTTTTTTTTAGAAAATTGTTTTCACTAGATTAGACCCTTATTCCTCAGCTGGGATCGTGTAGAGCCCTTCGAAGCTGCATTAAAACTACAATTTGGATCTTCAACCTGCTGATCTCCATTGAAGTTCATTATGTGGAGAAAAATCCTGCAATGTTTTCCTCAGAAACCTTTTTTTTTTGACTGAAGAAAGAAAGATATATGAACATCTTGGGTGAGTAAATTATCAGGAAATTTAAGAGAAAAGAGCATTCATCTTGGGCCTTCAGGTTAAGCTATCATCTAGACATAAGGATCAGAGGTCAGTGTAGAAAGTGCCATGTTTGCACCTTAAAACCTGCTGCTGAAATGGGCGCACACCTGACTGCTTCTTTCACAGCTCAACCTCTGACCTCTGCTTACCGTTTCTGAAAGCATAAAAGTCACACCTGCCCTCGATTCAAGGCCATTCGCCCACCCGCATAAGCTCACACACTCAAAACTATCTCTGTCATCAGTATCGTGTGAGTGAGTGAGCGTGTAAAGAATTAAGCTGAAACCAGAAAAAAAAAAAAAAAACACTATGAATGCTCAGATATTCAATGGCAATCTGTCATGAATACATAACAGTCTCTGTAAAAGAAAAAAAAAATCATCTAAAACGTCCCATCTAAACCTGAGATTTAGCTGGGAACCTTCAGGCTAACATTTAAGACAGCAGGCTGGTCTTAAAACAGTATATTTAGGTTCACACAAACACACTCATTTAACAGGATATCTACTTACAGTTGTCTGGTTTGCTGACATGCTCAATTGATGGCAGGCAAAGTGCCTGCTATGGAAAACAGAGAATCCTCTTTTATAATCTCACACTTTGGATCCCGAGAATATGATTTCTCTCACTAATGTGACATTTATTTTCACAGAGGCAGCATATGTACATTTTCTTCCCGACCACAACGCAAGAGCCCAGACATTACGCAAGTATGGGCCTTGAAAGCAAAAGGAGCCATATTGTAAATCAGCCAATATGTCAGTCAGGTTGCTAGTCTGAAACATTTAGAGAGATAGCAAGCCAGCTGTGACGTCTTATTAGCTTATTAATTTGGAAAAGTTTATGAGGTGTGAGGGAACGTTCAGATTTCTGACCACTGTGTGCTTATAGGGATGGGTTTTGACCCAAACTTCACAATTCGATATTGATTATTTTGGTTAAATATCAGGTACAGTACATGCAATTTTCTCAAGGAAAAAACAACCTTTCAACTAATGCTGCAAAATGAGTCAGTTGGTACTACATTACTATAATATTTAAGGTAAAATTAACAGATTTGTATACAAATGTTTAAATTACACCAAATTAAGTTTTTATAATATTAAAGTTACAATTGCACAATTAAAATTCTACTCCATTTCCTACTCCAGTATGAACATTCAAATAAAAACCTGACGGATTAATTTATTTGAGATATAAATTAATTAACAAAAATGTATATCTCAAACTTTGTTTCATGCCAAAAGTAACAAAGCACAAAGCTATAGGTGATTTACTGAAAGTGAGGTGTGCTACAATGCTCCATTCATTAACTGAAAACAGGCTAGACGAATCGATTCTTGGGATTTAAGAATCAATATCGTTTAGTATAAATGAGAATCGATTAAAATAGAGAAATCAATATATTTTACCCAGCCCTAATGTGTACATTTGTTTAAAAACTATTTTTTACACATGATACTGCTCTGGCTAATATAGGCTAACTAGCGTAAATGCAATTCACAACAAAAAGAGTTAGCAAAGCTTTATCCAGCATGTTTTTTTTTTGGTGATAATAGTTTAATAATAGTTACGCCACTTGAAGAGAAAACTGCAAATTAGCATCTCATGCTAAATGCTATTGACTAATATTACTGAAATACAGACAGTTTGCACTTATGTCACGATTTGGTCAGTTTCCACAGATGTGCGGATGCTGTCGTTTACTCTGATGTAAACAACAGCATAGATTGCATGGTTAATGTACTACTGAATATGTTGTCCTGCTAATTTATGCTGTCTAAACTAAGAAAAAAATGTGTGGAAGCTGCCAAATCATATAAAGAACTTAGTAAACAGGAAAGGGCGCAATATTTTGACAAACTAAAGTTACCATGTGGTAAAGATACGTATGAGCAGTATTAATTAAGCCTAATATTTCATGATAAGAACAAAGACGAATGTTGCCAAGATTCTTACCTTCTTTTTCAGTCTGGCCAACCACAAACACTATTTGTTCCTCAGACAGTTTTTTGGACTTTTCTACTTAATTTGTAATAACTTTTGGCAGTCTATAGTACACCAAATGTTTTTCCTGACCCAACAATTAATACAGAGCAAAACATGACAATAATTAAACATTTTCAGCAGCAATAATCACCAAAATATGCAAGTTTCGTTCGGTTCAGTGCCGCCATAATGGCCAGTTGATGAAATGTCGTAAAAACACTCTATAGCATTTATAGTTAATGAGTCAATGCTTCTAAAGTCAAGTCTTGCCTACATATTTGCACTTGAACAATAATAAAAATTGTGCTTAATCCTTCAATTTACAATCTCCATTATAAACGGCAGGGTTTTTATTAGGGCCTTGTAAGGAGAGACTGTTTAACGTTAACTCTTTGAAGATTATATTCCAGAAGGGAATATACGTTCAAAGCGAGAAAAAAAGCCACGGTTTGATCGTACCACATGTCCGCTTTTACGAGAAGGTTTTGAATTGATCTCAGGGTGCATGAATGCTAATGCTAAAAAGCTAACACATGGGGAAAGGAGGTTTACAAGGGGCATGTCCCTGTGGTATGTTCTGGGTGACCTCTGGGGCATTGTGTGACTTCAGAAATTAAAAGAATGCGGGGTGGTGTCCTATAGCGTGACGGGACAGCTAGTAATGGACCCAGCAGCTGTGTCAAGCAACCGTCCCTTCTTTTACGGTTACTCGACAAACTGCATGTCAATGCGTATCGATGATTTAAATCCAAACGGTCATTTTTCAGCAATACAAACGTGCAGACAGCAGGCCAGGATTTCAATCAAACTAAAATGGGAAATGTGAAATTGGTGCAAGGAGGAAGTAGGGTCATGTTTTGAGACAGAACAGATGCACAAAGCCTTAAAGTAGCAGTGAATATTGCACTAAAAGCCATGTCAAAGCCCACAGTGCAAACAAAAGCAAAGACAAATGATTGCATTAATGTGCATGAGCACTTAATATAAAAGCACACGGAGCAAACACGTGCCTCCTGACTTTAACAAACCTGGACAGCACCGACACGCTCTCATAAAGCAGCCAAAAGACACAAATGCTTTATTTGCCTGCCCACGGTGATTCACTCTACTAGTTAATGGTTTGATTTAGCCGACCTAAACCGAGCCACAGAAAGGTGGTGAGCTGTGAGGAGAAGAATGCATGCGATGAAATCTGGAATTACCGTGTCTGAAAAAAATCAAGTGGCTTATGCGCAAAACACTAAAATACATGCACATAAACTCCGGCCTGCCACACTATAATACTGACCTATTAGCTCATATAAAAAGCTTGCTGAGGTCTAGACTGAGTGACATGGCCTTTCTCAGGTGGATTTGTTTTGTGCCAGCTTGGCATCAAGCTGCATGTTATAGTAGTCTCTTATCTCAGTGCTAATCCAGCTTTTAAACAACCTTGTGCCATGCACAAGGCACGACTTTGACTCATGCTGATCTGGTTTATCTTAAATCAAGTTGTTGGTGTGCACGTTTTAGGCGGGCACGCATACAGTTCAAATTTAACACAAACACTGCAAGATAGAGAAAGCCATATGTTTCTGTCTGTCTTTTTAAATCATAAACAGTTTTTTGGTAATGTCAAATCATTATTTGTTTAAGAATAAAATATATCCATAACAGCATAAAACTTTATAGGGTAGTGTATGGGAGTCTGTTAATATTTACCTTGAGCTGAAGTGTTGATGTTTTCATGCTGAACTTCATCAGATAGAATACAATACAAGGAGCAACAAACAGCTTGCAGCAAGTCTACAAAGTGTCATTTCTCATCAACACAACACCTGACTGAAATTAGCATGACACTGCTAATCAGCAGGCCTACAGACCTGAATTCAGAATAACATACTAGCATAGACGATCACTCATATTGCAAAAATAGTAACGTTATGCAACATTTCAAACAGCAACTTGTTTCATTGTTGTCACATAACCTCATTGTGATACTTTTGGAGTTTTTGAAAGAAATGTTTTCTGATGAAAAATACAGCTAAATCAATTATATTGTGAAATATTATTACGATTTAAAATAGATGTTAACTTTTTAAATATATTTTACAATGTAATTTATTTCTGTGATGCAAAGCAGAGTTTTTATCATCATTACTCCAGTCTTGAGTGACACATGATCCTTCAGAAATCATTCTAATATGCTGATTTAGTGTTTAATTTACAGTTGTGTGTGTAAAACCTTACTTAATGAACTTTTGATGTATAGAAAATTCAAAAGAACAGCATTTATTTGAAGAAGCTGATGTAAAAGTCTTACAGTAACTTTTCATTAAAGGGATAGTTCACGCAAAAATGAAAATTCTGTCATTAATTACTCACCCTCATGTCTTTCCAAATATGTTAGACCTTCGTTTATCTTTGAAAACCAAAATTAAGATATTTTTGATGAACTCTTTCTGACTCTGCACAAACAGCAATGCAACTGACACGTTCAAGGCCCAGAAAGGTAGAAAGAACATTGATAAAATAGTCCATGTGACATCAGTGGTTCAACTGCGTTGAAAATTGAGATGGAAGAGAAGAAATTGTTGAATACAGTTGTTATTTTTGTTTTCTTAAAATAAAACAAAATAAAAAACAAGATAAAAAACAATAAATGTTGTTACTGTCATGTTTGACTACTGTAATGTGTCCTTGCTAAATAAGTCATTTCTTAAATAATATACAATATATATATATATACACAAAATTAGATTAAAAAAAAAATATGAAGAGTTCAGATGCAAAACCAGCTAAAAGCCATTAAAAAATGAGATAATGACTGTCACTTTTGTCCTTGCTGAATAAAAGTGTTAATTTATTAAAAAAATATAAAGAAAGACGTATGGATTTATATATATGTTATATATTTATTAAAAATATATAGAAAACACAAAATTAGATAAAGTAAAAAAAAAAAAAAAAATATATATATATATATATATATATATATATATATGTGTATATATATGTATGTGTATATATATATATATATATATATATATATATATATATATATATATATATATATATATATATATATAAAAACACAAAATGGGATAAAAAATAATAAATATCGTTACTGTTAAAATTTAAAATTTAAATAAAAAAAATAACTGTAATAATAATAAAATAAAAAATGAGATAAAAAACAATAAATGTTGTTACTGTCACTTTTGATCATTGTAATGTGTCATTGCTGAATAAAAGTGTTACTTTCTTAAAAATAAAAAAATAAAATATAAGACAAAAAAAAAAAAAAAAAATTATAATAATAATAACTGTCCATACTGTCACTTTTAATCACTGCAATGTGTCCTTGCTCAATAAAAGTGTTAATTTTTGTAAATTCTCATAGCTTCTTAAAATTAAGGTTGAATCACTGATGTCATATGTGACCCTGGACCACAAAACCAGTCATAAGGGTCAATTTTGGATTTATTTCATCTGAAAGCTGAATAAATAAGCTTTCTATTGATGCAAAGTTTGTTAGGATAGGACAATATTTGGCATAGTATTTGAAAATCTTGAATCTAACTGTGCAAAAATCTAAATATTGAGAAAATCACCTTTAAAGTTGTCCAAATGAAGTTCTTAATGCATATTACTAATCTAAAATTAAGTTTTGATATATTTACGGTAGGAAACTTACAAACTATCTTCATGGAACATGATCTTTGCTTACTATCCTAATGATTTTTGGCATTAAAGAAAAATCGATAATTTTGACCCATCCGATGTATTTTTGGCTATTGCTACAAACATACCCGTGCTACTTAAGTTTTTACTTAAGGTTTTGTGGTCCAGGGTCACAAATGTACTGTTTAAACAATGACTACGCGTAGAAACATTAGTGTATTATTACGATCTTTTAAAATGATGGCTTAGTGTCACCTTTTCAACTAGAAGCAGATTTATAACACATTACATTCAGATCACACCATGTGGAACATATGCAAGTTAAACAAACCAATAAAAGTATCCGTGTCAGCTATTTTGTAACAGGTAACAATAAAAGTGTTGTATAACACTTCAGCTCATTCAAAGTCTCCAGACCTCCCAAATAGCTCCGCTTCATCCTACTGACAAAAACAAACAGGGGTGAACTTGAAAAGCCAGATTCGGAGGGCAGATGTCTTGAGGCGAGAGCAGTAGAATGCAATCTTAAACCTCAAAACCACTCAACCTGCTGACACACCTTGTCATTACCGACGAGGCCAAACGGCTAATTGTCGGTTTGAAGGAGCGAGAAGAAGCTACCTGGAGCACATACTGTTCTTGTTTTGGTTTTCGGCATGTGATTCACAATCATATGTTCACAGTAGCTGAGCCTGTGGAGTATATGACCTCGAAACTTATTATACAACCAAATAGCTTTGCTCTCTGGCACCAGAGCGCTAATGTAGTCCGCTATCATTCCTCAGCCATCATGCAAAAATTTGCCTTCGAGCACTCAAATGACTGCATATGGTTTGCAAGCCTAAATCCTTGTTTGCATTTTAATGTGTGCTAATTTACCTTGCGTGCATGGAGAACAAAATGTAAAACATGTAAGTGGTGAGGCATGCCTTTGTAGCGTTGCCCTTTCATGCCTCAAGGAAAGAAATCCCCCAAAATATGCTGACTACAAAGCAAGCTTGTAATTGAGGGTTGATCCAAAAATGATAGACTGAGATTTGAGCCACAGAGTAAACAAGAGCACAGACAAAAGGCATCAAGTCATAAACAACTGGGCTGTAACACATAGTACGCTATGGCAAATAATATTATAATAAAGTCTATTTAATTTAGGTCAAATAAGAAAACCGGTTTAATTCATTTTCAGGGAAAGATCAAAAGAGGAATCATGTGCATCTGTGTGAGCACTTTGTTCTCAATGTGATATGCACCGTGACCCACGAAGACATGAGGAAACGCTAAATCAGATTTACGTTATGGAGCCACAGGGGTTTTCTTCAAAAAACATCATAACCACATCATAACCAACAAAATGTGTGATGTCAAAACGTCACCGTAACAGAAAAAAAAAGATTATATGTATTGGGTTTTAATCTGTAAAAAATGATTTTAAAGTAATGATGCTGAGATGTATTTTTGAATTTTAGAAGGGAATATATTGTTTATTTTATGATGTAAATCACTGGGAATTCATAAAATCAGCCCCGTAACCGTCACTGAAATAAAACAAACAAATAAATAAAAAATAAAATAAAAAGTGGATGTTTTACGTCAACATGTTCATTTAAAAATGTGAATCACTGACAATCCATAAAGCCATGCAAATGCCGTTGAAATGAATGGGAATGCTTTGAAATAAAATAAAATAAAATAAAATAAAATAAAATAAAATAAAATAAAATAAAATAAAATAAAATAAAACGGAAATTAATTAGTGGCTTTAGGAAACAATATATTGTTAATTTTAAATTGCGAACCACTGACATACAGTCCATAAAACCAGCCATGCAATTGCCATTAAAAAGAAAAAGAATGCTTATGAATAAAAAGAAAATAATAAAATATGGAAATTAATTAGTGGCTGTAGGAGACAATATATTGTTCATTTTAAATTGTCAATCATTGACATACAATTTATAAAACCAGTCACGCAACTGCTAATGAAATTAATGGGAATAAAATAAAATAAAATAAAATAAAATAAAATAAAATAAAATAAAATAAAATAAAATAATAAGTGGATGTAGGAACCAATTATTGTTAATTTAAAAATGTCAATCACTGACATACAGTCCATAAAACCAGCCATGCAATTGCCATTAAAAAGAAAGGGAACGCTTATAAAAAATAAAATAAAATAAAATAAAATAAAACAAAATAAAATAAAATAAAATAAAATAAAAAATAAAAAAATAAAATTGATTATTAGTGGCTGTAGGAGACAATATATTGTTCATTTTAAATTGTGAATCATTGACATACAATTTATAAAATCAGTCACACAACTGCTAATGAAATTAATGGGAATAAAATAAAATAAAATAATAAGTGGATGTAGAAACCAATATATTGTTAATTTAAAAATGTGAATCAAATAAATTAATAAATAAATACATTTAAATTAAATTAAATTAAATAAATGGAAATTTATTAGTGGCTTTAGGAGACAATACATTGTTAATTTAAAATTGTGAATCACTGACAATCCATAAAACCAGCCATGCAATTGCCATTAAAAAGAAAGGCAATGCTTATGACAAATAAAATAAAATAAAATAAAATAAAATAAAATAAAATAAAATAAAATAAAAAAAAAAAAAAAAAATAAAAAATAAAACAAAACAAAAATTAATTAGTGGCTTCAGGAGACAATTGTTCATTGTAAATTGTTCATTTAAAATTGTGAATCACTGACAATCCATAAAACCAGCCATGCAATTGCCATTAAAAAGAAAGGGAATGCTTATGAAAAATAAAACAAAACAAAACAAAACAAAACAAAACAAAACAAAATAAAACAAAATAAAATAAAACAAAACAAAACAAAAAAACAAAACGAAAATTAATTAGTGGCTTTAGGAGACAGTATATTGTTCATTTAAAATTGTGAATCACTGACAATCCATAAAACCAGCCAAACAACTGTCTATTAAAAAGAAGGGAATGCTTATGAATATAAATAAATAAAATGGAATATAAAAATATGTTAAATACTTAAAAATACATATATATATATTCAGAGAACAAAAACCACTGTTGGAAGAAGTGTATTTAGTTAATCAAACTCATGTACTGACAGAAAGGAGATAAATGGAAAGTTGCTGAGGTCAGTATATGGTGTGTTGCTTGAATATCCAATAGAGGGAGTCCCTTTAGAGAAAAAAAACCCCATGACACGCACAGATGGTATGATCATTTAGGGGAGAAGGGGAAACAAAGACAGATGACGTGTATGTGTGTGTAGTCTATCCGACACTGCTTCAGCTCTCAGCTCTCAGCTGGACAGAAACACATTTTTCTGACTAGACATCTACAAAGACGTTTTGATTGAGTCTTGTCTGTTGTCTGAGCCCTAGATTGGTCCCACAGACAGTACATAAAAACAGATGAATAGCCTAGTGGCAAAAGTTTGATTTTAGATAGGGGACGAGACAAACTCCAGGGCGAAGCACTTAACCCAGCATTGCTGCAGGGGGCCTGCGTCTGCAATTACTGACTTGCAAGTCACATTTTGCTAAATGACAAGCAGCCAAGATGAAAAGATTCAGGCGACTTTTTCTATCCTGTAGCCTTTTTTCCTTCCACAAATTAGCCTGCCATGTAATTCACTCCCATCTGTGGCACAAAAGAATTTTTTACAGTTGATAGAAATACAGTTAATAGAATAATAAGCATCAAAACTAGGTCACTTAAACATTTCTTGGGCACAACATGGTGTATCATAACTAGAACTTGGTCTTAACAAAATCTTCAGTGTGTGTGGAGCGTGCAGTTTTTGAGCTGAGCTTGGCTTTCATGGCTGCGCTTCATACACACACATCTGTTTCTCATTGAGCCGGAATTCCTGAGTGGATCTGAGGTGATTTGTGCCTGGGAGCCTCTAAAGACAAGAAGCGGACCATCTCACAACCAGAATCTGCTTCCTCTGCTTTTCCTGCTACTTTGGGTCGCAATCTTTTTCTTGATTTGTAACCTTCCAAAGGTGTTTCTCTGATGGCAGACCTTTGTTCCAGCACAAAAGCCGCTTGATTGTGTAATCAGGTGTTCTGTTTTTCTTGCATGACAGGGTTGAATGTCAACATGCAGTAGCACAACAGCAACAAGCTGAAGAAATAATAATTATGATGAGCTGACGGAGCTGTACACCCCGCAGGGTGAACGTCTACTGCTTCAGACCACAAACGTCTACAAAAATTAAAAGTGATGCTACTCTGTGATGATCAGGGTCAAAGGTCATTGGGACAATCAACTGGTGACTTTAATCGCAAAGAAGCCTTTTTTCAGTCACAAAGAAGCAAGACCCTCTGCAAACAAAGAAAAGACTAATGGCTGAAATATAAAAGCTGCAGAGCCCCCTTGTGGCAACGAAGAGAAATAGGCCTGTAAAATAAAATTAAAATAAAATAAAGTAAAGTAAAATCAAATAAAATCCAGCCATGTGAATGCCACTGGAATAAATAAGAATGCTTAGGAATAAAATAAAAAATAAAACAAACAAATAAAATAAAATAAAATAAAAAATAAATTAATTAAATAAAATAATTACATAATTAAAATAAAACCAGCCATGTGAATGCCACTGGAATAAATGAGCATGCTTATGAACAAAATAAAAAAAAAATAAAACAAACAAATAAAACAAAATAAAACAAAATAAAATAAAAATAAAATAAAATAATTAAATTAAAATCAAATAAATTATTAAATAAAACTAAATAAAATAAAACCAGCCATGCTGCTGGAATGAGAATGCTTACGAATAAAATAAAATAAAATAAAATAAAATAAAATAAAATAAAATAAAATAAAATAAAATAAAATAAAATAAAATAAAATCTAAATGAGAATGCTTATGGAAAAAAAATAAAAAATAAAATACATAAAATAAAATAAAACCAGCCATGCAACTGCTGCTGGAATAAATGAGAATGTTTATGAATACAATAAAATAAAATAAAATAAAATAAAATCTAAATAAGAATGCTTATGAAACAATAAAAATAAAATAAAATACAGATTAATTTATGGCTTCTGATGTCTTTACACTGTTCATTTTAAAATCTGAACCACCGGTAAATAAAATAAAACGAAAAAAACAAACAAACAATAAAATTAAATAAAATTAAATTAAAACCAGCCATGCAACTGCTACTGGAATACATGAGAATGCATATGAATAAAATAAAATCAAGTCTAAAAATAAAAAATAAAATAAAATAAAATAAAATACAGATTAATTAGTGGCTTCACATGTCTTTACACAGTTCATTTTAAAATCATAACCACTGATATATAATCCATAAAACAAAATTCAGTAAATAAATAAATACATGCATACATACATAAATACATACAAAAAATAAAATAAAACCAGCCATGCAACTGCCACTGGAATAAATGAGAATGCTTGTGAATAAAATCTAAAACAAAAAATAATAATAAAACTAAATCTAAAATTAATTAAAAAATAAAATAAAATTTAAAAATAAAATGGCCAAAAAACACACTGAGAATCGTATTTAAATATCAAACAACATCCTTGTCAGTTTGTTTCATGGCTCATTATTGAATATCCTGATGGAAGACAACAGACACAATCTTCACAATAACTACTTTATTTTAATAATCATTTAATTTAAATAATATTTCCTTCATAATAACTTAATTACCTTAAATAAACAATGATCATTAAGCAAGATATTTTTGAACAGTATAACAGTAAACCTTATAGCACCGAATACTTTAAGGTTGTGTGAAAAGTATTCATGCCTTGGAATAACCAGCCAAAAATCCAGCCAACACTGGCACGTCCAAACCTTTTAGACTATCTAGTACAGAACATCCACGAATTCCACAATCTGCTTTAAACAATTAAGACTGGTGAAGATAAAACAACAATCCTTCAAAGGCTGTTTTAAGATGAGAGTTGGATAAGAAGAAAAAGAGCAGCATTCTTTCAATAGCAGCTGTCATGTCTCTGTAAGCTTGATATCAGAAGAGGGTTAATGCTCTAATAACAACATTCCTGCCCTCCCTGCTGCTCAGCTTCAGGTCAGATCCAGTGCTCATGGACTCGGGATATGTGCACAGGAAGAGGAACTCATTTCTCCAGCTCAATGAGAACACAAGCACTTGGACTTGGTTCTATTTCTGGTCTGGCTGCTATTTATAGAGCATTCTGTACTTTATAAGAGGAGGCCGGAGGAGGAACACGGGATGCAAAGGGATTGGATGGATAAAAAGAACTTGGAGAACTGTGGGTCAAACTCACAAAACTAATCCTGACACCCTTTAAATTAATTAAGGGAATGAACAGTTGAACGAGCAGCTTAAAAATGAATGAAACAAATCACTGGAACAAATTGTTTGAACTCTGTCTTAAAATAAAACTTCTTCTAATGATAAATTGAAGCTGAATAGAGTTTACAGCTCTAGAGACTTTTGCTTTTTCTCATAGCGACAACTAAAAATCAGACTTCACTCTAGTTTGTGCACGTTATATACATGCATACAATTAAAATTAAATTGAATTTAAAAAAATATCTTCAAATAAAAAATAAAATCTAAAACGAAATGAAATTAAACAAAACAAATGCAAAATCTGAACCACTGGTAAATAATTCATAAAACAAATGGCACTGAAATAAATGAAAATTATGAATAAAATAAAATCATAAAATAAAATAAAATAAAATAAAATAAAGATTAATTAGTGGCTTCAGATGTCTTTATACTGTTCATTTAAAAATCCAAACCACTGATATATAATCCATAAAATAAAATCAATTAAAAGTAAAATAAACAAAAAACTAAACAAAATAAATATATATATATATATATATATATATATATATATATTAAATATTAAATATTTAATATTATTATAAAATCAAAAATAAAATTATATACATGCATACAATTAAAATTAAATTGAAAAAAAAAAAATCTTCAAAAAAAAAAAAAAAAAAAATCTAAAATGAAATTAAATTAAACAAAACAAAACAAATGCAAAATCTGAACCACTGGTATATAATTCATAAAACAAATGGCACTGAAATAAATGAGAATTATGAATAATAAAATAATAAAATAAAATAAAATAAAATAAAAATTAATTAGTGGGTTCAGATGTCTTTATACTGTTCATTTAAAATTCTAAACCACTGATATATAATCCATAAAATAAAATAAATTAAAAGTAAAATAAAATAACAAACAAAAAACAAAACAGAATAATACAAAAATATATGTTAAATATAAAATATTTAATATTATTATAAAATCAAAATAAAATTAAATTAAACAAAACAAATGTAAAATCTGAACCACTGGTATATAATTCATAAAACAAATGCCACTGGAATAAATGAGAATGCTTATGAATAAAATAAAATAAAAAAATAAAAAAATAAAAGATTAATTAGTGGCTTCAGATGTCTTTATATTGTTCATTTTAAAAATTTAAACCACTGGTAAAAATAATAATAAAATAAAATAAAATAAAATAAAAGAGTTTACAACATTAGTGGATTCAGATGTCTTTATACTGTTCATTTTAAATACTGAACCAATGGTACATAATCCATAAAATAAACTAAAATAAACTAAACTAAACTAAACTAAACTAAACTAAAATAAGTGACTAGTTCAAAAGTTTGAATTTCAATAACATTTTGAATATTTTTTTAAATAGGTCTCTTATACTCACCCAGGCTGCATTTATTTGAAAACACAGAATGCAATTTGTAATTAACACAATTAATTATAATGTTGGAAACAGTTACTTAATATTTTTGCGGAAACCTGATTTTTCCCATAAGAGTGGGAGCACCAATTTTATCTATTTTTAGCTATACAAAACAGCTTGCTTAACTGCTAAATATTGCAAATAGGCATTTCTTAACATATTATTTTAATGTATTACCTTAATTATCAACACAAAGTGCAAAGTAGCAGCTAATGAGCCGGAAGTCTCATCCATAGGCTTACTTCCGCGTTGAAGAATAAGGTGGATAGGATTGTTTGATAGAGAAATATTTCAAAGCATTTATTTAAAATAAAAGTATTTTGTAATAATATTAATGTCTTACCTGTCATTTTTGATTATTTTAATGCATCCTTGTTAAATAAAAGTATTCATTTCATTAAGTGCATGTAATATAACACCGTGTCCACACTGGAAGCGACCGCTGCGACGCGGCAAAATACTGGTATTTTTGGCGAGGTGTCCAAATTGAGGAGAAATAATACAAATAAATCAAAAAGCCCAACATATCATGATCCAATCAAATCCTAATGCATCAAATCAAGTCCAACCCCATGTATTTTCCTGCAGAAATATCTTATTAACTAATTATATTACAGCAGCTAATAGGATGTAAAGATTGTTTCATGTTGTTTTCAATATCTCCCTCACTTAAGACAAAATCTTAGCTGTACGAATGAGAAACAAACATACAGCCTATATTAAATCCTTCAGTTGAATTGTGAAATATTATGACCGGTGTACTAATACTACAATAAAACACTGCTGTAAACTGGATTGTGTTAGTGTCACTGTGGCGTCACTATAGCGGAACACAGACAATGCAGCAAAACGCTGGTATAACTCAAACTGCTCATGTCATAATACAAATGCCAGTGTTTCTGCGTAATAACACTTTGTTCAAGCCGCTGTGACCTCTAATAATGAATCTCTAATAAAAGCATGAAGTTGTTAACATGCTCATATCCAGCAATGCAGTGCGTTGTGCATAGCGCCTGGCGTCTGAGCGACTTGTTTGCTGATGTTTCCCTGGAAGAGGAGTTCCTGAATGTAGACAGCTGCCAGATTAAGTGTTTCCTTTTTTGTGTCTCTCCATCTCCTGCTCTTTCTCTCTGGCAATATTTAGCGTACGTTTAATGGTTACCATCAGTCCTAAATTCACCTCAGACAACATATTTTACAGCCAAGGCCAGAGTGTTCTGTTGAGAAGTGCTATAAAAAAAGTGCTATTTACTATATTTTCTATGGTGCTTTTGTTACTTAAAACAGTCCACCCAAAAAAGAAAATCCTATCATTAGAAGATATTACGAAAAACGTGTCTCTGTTTCAGTGAGTCAGTGGGGATCAGCTATTTTGGACCCCATTGACTTTCACTGTATGGACGAAACATCCTATCATCAAAAATATCTTCATTTGTGGTTTGAAGATAACCAAAGGTCTTAAGTTTTGGATTAACATAAGGCTGAGTAATTAATGACAGAATTTTCATTTTTGGGTGACTGTCCCTTTAAGTGCCAGTATAACTAATATTTACTGTTTGAGAGATCTCAAGTGTTTCAAGTGTTTGTGCGTCTGAGGTAAAAAGTTTCCATCGTATCTGTGAACCTCTAAGGAAAGAGTTCATTGGTATAAGAGATAACTGATAATACGGTTGGGAATATTCAATTTGGTCACCACATCCACAGCTCGGGTGCCCAACACCATCCTCAGGGCGATACGACTCAGCTGCTGAAGAGAAAGAGGGCCACCTGCAAAAACACACATTATACCGCAGTTTTAAATGCAACACCATTAATTCAGATTTCATTTAGCTTTAGAAGGAGCCAATGCTGACAATGCTGTGGCAACCTTTTCATTACATAATAATATTTCTGATACATTTTGACATTGCGTTCCATAGAAACCAAATAAAAATAAACAGAACTGAACATGCCACAAGATAAAACCTTCTCGTCTGATAAAATATGAACTCTCAAGATCACAACCTCCTGTCATATCATTTTATACACTAAATCAGTATGTTTGCATTCTCCTAGTATTATTTTTAGTCACTAAATGGAATTGTCAGGAAAATATTTATATGCTCCTAGGCCACGGGTTCTTATTAATCTGGTTTACATTCTGAAGAGGGGCACCGGTGTGTCGTGCTTTGACTTGACTTGGTCGCGCCTGTACCTTTGGAATGAGACTGATGATGGATTCCAGACCTACACCAGATATAACTTTTAATCTCATCATCATAAACTTTATAGCATCGCATGCAAAACATCCTGAGCAGCACCTAGGGAGCAGACCTGGCTGTGAATCACCACTGCAACCATCGTAAAATACAACCACAGCAGCAGCATATCACTACAACCAGAACACTTAAAGTTAACATAATATATATTTTTTTAAATCTCAGTGAGTGCATAGAGAACATACCAAACATTGACCTGATTCTTCCTCATGCAAGACAATATACCATATAAACAAATGGTAGGTTTGCTATTACAGCTTTTACATTAAGCCATGAGCACCACCTGCTGGACGCTTTTTATTTTGCCTTTTTTTTTTTAAATGTAAGTTGTTGTTGTTTTTCATTAGGACATAATTATATGAACTTAATTTGATTACTTTTTTAATTTATCTATATCTATCTTAAATCAGAAAAATACTGTTTTGCCTTTTTTATTTTAAATTACTACTTTATTATTACTAGTACAGGTTTTATATTTGTTTCCAAAATAATACAAAATATTAAACATTTAATTTTTATTTTACATCAAAAATTATATTTAATTTCAAAATGTTAAAACGTTCATTACTGACTCTATTTTTATTTCATTTGTTAAAAAAAATGAAACTTCTCTTAATTTTTTTTATAAGATAAGTGCTGAATATTAAACATTTAATTTTATTTCCACATAAAAACTGATATTTTTCACATTTTCAAATTTTAAAACTGAAAAGGTTTATTTTTGTTAAGATAAAAAAATAGAAAACTGTTTTGCCTTTTTAAACTACTTTAATTTTTACCTAAAATGGATATTTTTCATGTTTATATTTTCAGAAAAAAATGAGAAGAAAAATTATATGAACTTTTTATAAGTTCTTTTATTAGAAAACCGTTTCACCTTTTTTTTTTTTACTTTAAATGACTTCAAAACACTTTTCAAAAAACATTTTTTATTCTTAAATTAGATTATTTAAGATTAGATTAACTTTAACGACTTAAAAAAAATTAGTTTCCAAAATAGTGCAGAATATTACACAATTAATTTTCATTTTACACCTAAACTGAAATTTTTTTAAAATGTTAAAAACTTTCATTACTAGCTTTATTTTTTATTTTTTTTTTTTTTTTATTAACTTTTTCCTAATTTTTTTGTTTGACAAGAGAGCAAAATAGTGCTGAATATAGAACATTTAATTTTATTTCTACATAAAAACTGATATTTTTCACATTTTCAAATTTCAGTTTTTACTTTTTATTAGTTTCTAAAACAGTGAAGAATGTTAAACACTTAATTTTAATTTTACAAAATTGATATATATATTTTTTAATTATATTAACTTTCTTTTTCTTGTTTCTTGTAGTGCAGAATATTAAACATTTATATTTCAAAAATCTAAATTTTAAAACTTTCAGTGTATTTCCAGATTAAAATTACATTTTAACAGTTTGAATCCTGTACATTCTGTCTATCCTGTAAGTAATGAATGTAAACAATATAACATCTTATAATGAATGCAAACCATTTCAAAATACAAATTAAGATGAAGTATAATTTAAGCAGTTTTGTTTTGAACTCACTTTCATAAAGCTGAAGACAGTGCGCTGAGGGCGTATCTGGCCTTGTGTAGTCGACTGGCTTCCTGTCGTATTTGTCTCGGGCATAAATGTTGGCCCCGAACTCCACCAGCAGCTCAATCATGTCCACATTGTTGGACTTGGCAGCATGATGTAAGGGCGTCTCGTGTAGCCTAGCAGCATTTACTCGCACACCTGCACACAATGATTCATGATTAAAGCTTTACATTACAGCTTTAGTGATTTCATATCTTCTTCAGAGGCACATTCTTTAAAGTTTGCATGGCTGACAGAGGACTTTACAATCGTACAGCTCATGCCATCTGGTTTTACCTGCATTTAGTAGCACTTTAACACACTCCAGGTGTCGGTTGACACATGCCACATGTAGAGGAGTACCATAGTACAGGTCATAGGCCTCCAGACTGGCTCCTTTAGCAATCACTAACCTCACACAATCTGCATTACCTGCAAAACACAGAATATTACCACATTATATGATGGATAGACATTTATTTTACTCAGTTATTATTACAATTATTTTAATTAGTTTAATTAATGAAAATAATTCTTACTCTAAGAATGTATAAATTATCTTAGAGATACTATAATACTTTAGAAATTATAAAAAGTCAATAAATTTTTGTTCAAAATAATAATACAATTTAACAATTAAAATAGAATAAAATAATAATCAAAATAATACTCTATGAATTTTAAAAATGACATTTATGCATTTAAGCAAATTAATTGTATGCATTATTTTTAATATTTTTAATTACAATAAAAAAACAAAATAATTCATACTCTGTGAACTAAAAAAATTAGATTATAGATTCTCTAATACTGTAAAAATATAGTATAACATAAAATTATTTTAGAAAATAATATATTATTATTAGAAAATAATATTAAGATAACATATGTATAATAATTATATTATAAAATAAAATAAAAAATAAAAGAATCACCAAAATCATCGAAACAATACTCTGAAAAATTATAAAATTATCCTCAGATTCTGTAATACTACAGAAATTATATGTAAACAACACAATATAAAAATATTTTTGAAAATGGTATAATAATTACATTTAAAAATTAATTACATATAAAAATAATCATTAAAACAGTCTAAATAATTCATACTCTATAAATTAATTCATACTTATATATTAATCAAGTATATTATTATTATAAATTAATACATACCTATAATAATTATATTTATAAAAATAAATTTAAAATAACCACCAGAATTATGTACAAATAAAAAAAAAAACCATCAAAACCAAATAATTCATACTCTGTGAATTTATATAATATATTAATTATTATTAGAAAATAATTCATACTCTATGAATTTATGAAATATATTATTATTAGAAAATAATACATATGTATAATAATTATATTTATAAAATTAAATTAAAAATAAAATAACCACCAAAATTATCAAAACAATTCATACTCTGTAAATTTATACAATTACCTTACAGATTCTGTAATAGTACAGAAATTATATTCATGTAAACAACACAATATAAAATTATTTTTGATATGGTATAATAATTATATTTAAAAATAAATTACATTTAAAAATAAAATAACCATCAAAACCATCTAAATAATTCATACTCTATGAATTAATAAAATATATTATTATTAGAAAATAATACATATGTATAATTATACCTAGAAAATAAAATTTAAAAAAAGAAACCATCAAATCCATCTAAACAATTCATACTCTATGAATTTATACAATTGTATAATACTCTGAAAAACAAGAAGTCAACAAAACCTGATATTACATTTTTAATAATTTGATAATTAAATATGAAAATTAATAATTTTTAATAATAAAATAAATACTACAATAAATAAATAAAATAAAATAAAATAAATAATCTTCTACAATTCACAACAAACCACCACACCTCCCATGCAGGCTTCATGTAGAGGCGAAGTGGTACGTGAGGTAAGTGTGGGGTTGACTTTCGCTCCATACTCCAAAAGAAGCCTCACACACTCAAAGTTCCCAATAGAGCACGCTTCGCATAGTGGAGTGCTGCCGTCCACGTTCCTCGCATCAACCTGCAACACAACCCCAGAGAAACCCATTTCAAAGCCAGAAGTCAGTACTTAGAACACAAGTGTGTAGTCCGAGGCCTTTTTAAGAACTGTATGTGTGTGACAGGCACCTGAGCCCCTGCGTCCAGCAGGAGTCTCACACACTGCGTCTGTCCACGTGCAGCTGCCTCATGGAGGGGAGTGATGGAGTCCACAGCCACAATATTCACCGAAGCTCCACTCTGGATCAAACTCTGCAGTTCTGACACCTGACCCTGATATGCAGCCTTATGAACCTCTGTCCTCTCTGCCCAGAAACCTAATACACCACAAACACACCTCAAGTAAAACTATAACCACATAAGTCATAAGTCACAACAGATCATTTCTACTGCATTACTAATGGATTATATATTGGTACTAATTTTAGATTTATAGGACATAAATGAATCATTAAACATAATATATTGGACATATAAACCTTTAAGTTAAAAAACAACAGGTGAAGTTGTGTCTCATAAATCATGTAATACAATCAAAAATGTACTATGCTGCGTTAATGTTTGGTGTAACTTACATAACTTATCATGGTTGGCTATATGAAATATTTCTATGGTTATATTAAACACGTTTAATTGTTCCTGACTACAGCTATGGTGTGAAATATGATAATCATGTAAACAAGACCAGACGCCGCTAATGTGCCGACGTTGCGGCAAACACGCTTTCCTCATGAGCTTACCGATGTCACCGAAAAAATACGGTCGTGCTGTTCCCACTTCCATTTCTGCTTTAGTAGAGCGGTATAAAGTCAAATTTAAACTAAACACTGTCGCTAGCTAACTAACTAAAGCAGAATTCTGCTGTGTTTAGAAAAATGCTGCACATACATCACGTGGTCTGCTGTTTTGACACTCGTTATGACGCGTTGCTGTGAATTCTGGGAGTTGTAGTTTACTGCGAATGTACACGGGAAATAAAATAAAATAAATAAGTAAATAAAATAAAAGACTGGATACATTTAGACACAAATGTAGGAATGCGAGTGCATTAAATTAAGGGTTTTCAACCTTACAGACCCAGGGACATTACAATAATTTAACTCGGAACATTAATAAAACATAATGCTTAACAGAAATAAATTAGTCTAAGTTAAATAGTTTAACGTCATGAAACGTTAAGTGCTAGCCACCTTCAACGCGGAACATGAGGGAGATTTTCGGTTTATTAGCCGCTAATAATAACGTGAAGAATAACAACATGCAGTAAACTGCAAAACTCTTTGCACTATAAACCAGCGTGTTTATAATTAAGATAATACATTAAAATAATGTTAAGACACACCAAGTTGCAATATCACGCAGCAAAACTAGCTGTTTTGTACATCTAAAAATAGCTGGACGCTGATGTGCCTACAGAACTTCCTGGTTGAAAACCAATTTATTGTCATTTATTTTGTGATTACATTAATCACAAAGACTTTTTTTAAGCAAGAAAAGTTTCATAAGTTTAAATTATAAAACAATTTGAAGACAAAAGGTATTTGGACACTTTCTGGTCTTCATACATCAACATGTTCACAGCTGGTTAAAAAAAGCAGCCTGATTTAAAAGTGAAATTGATCTTGAGTTGTACAGCGGGAACTGTAATAAAAATGGTTCTATTATTTGTACATTTGCATTGCAAAATATTTCAAACCAATGTGGTACATTCACAAGTCAACACAACTCCACTTATGTAAACACAGGGCTCATAAGGTTATGAACTTACAGGGTTATTTATATAGAATTAAATTAATTCACTCAAAAACTTAAGACATTACAAACTGCAGTTCATTAAGGGTTTCGAAACAAAATAGTGACCCTGGACCACAAAACCATTCGTTTTCTTGAAATTGAGATTTATACATTATCTGAAAGCTGAATAAATAAGATTTCCATTGATGGCCGAGATACCTGAAGGTGCAAAAAAAAATCTGAATATTGAGAAAACGATCTTCAAAGTTGTTCAAATGAAGTTCTTAGAAATGCATATTACTAATCAAAAATGAAGTTTTGACATATTTATGGTAGGAAATTTACAAACTATCTTTATGGAACATGATCTTTACTTCATATCCTAATGATTTTTGGCATAACAGAAAAATGTATAATTTTTACAGTGGGTTTTTTGGCTATGGCTACAAATATACCCATGCTACTTAAGACTGGTTTTGTGGTCCGGGGTCACATATGTCTTTAAGGAACTCTAGGGAACTTTATAAATGAGGTAATCAATGATGCGCTGTGAAATGTCCAGTTTAGGGATCAGCTCCAGAGCTCTGGTGCCCAACACAGTCCTTAGGACAATACGGCACAGCTGCTGCAGAGACAGAGGGTTACCTGCACAAACAGAACAGCAGGTGAAATACTCTGAGACATCTTGTAATATACTGTAGCACCTATGCAGAAACATACTCTCATAGTGAAGCAGACAGAGACTGGCAGGAGATTCCAGTTTTGTATAGTCTCTAGGTTTGTGACCCAAGTTATCAGTTATATTAACATCTCCACCAAACTCCACCAGCAGCTCCACCAGGTCCACTCTCTCAGCCCTCGCCGCATGATGCAGTGCCGTCTCATGGAACTTGGTGGCATTCACCCTTGCACCTTTTAAAGTATAGAAAAAGAATAATATATAGTGCATTAAAATACATTAACTACACCTATAAAAAGTGCCTCACCTGCATTGAGCAGCAGCAGGGCGCAGTCAAAGTGAGCTTTAGCACAGGCAGCATGTAACGGCGTCCCAAAGTAAATGTCAAAGGCCTCCAACAGCGCTCCCTTGTCTATCATAAGCTGCACACAGTCTGGGTTACCTGCACAGAGATCATGAGATAAAACAGAAATCTAAACACAAAGCAATCCTTCTGGCTATCTCACCTCGTATGCAGGCCTCATGGAGGGGTGAAGCGGTCAGAGCAGTCAGGGAAGGGTTGATTGATGCTCCGTGATCCACCAGCAGCTTGACACTTTCTATGCTGCCAGCAGCACAGGCGTGACAGAGAGGAGTACTGCCATGGATGGTGCGCACATCCACCTGCACACGCATAGTTTTAAATGGGTATTCCTAAATGTAAGCCTGGACCACAAAGCCAGTCATAAGGGTCATTGTTGTTTTAAAGATTTGTATATCTGAAAGCTAAATAAACAAGCTTTGATGTATGGGTTTTTAAGATTGGATAATATTTGGCCGAGATACACCGATTTAAATATCTGGAATCTGAAGGTGCAAAAAATCTAAATATTGAGAAAACAACCTTTAAAGTTGTCTAAATGAAGTTCTTAGCAATCAAAAATTAAGTTTTGATATATTAGCAGTAGGAAATTAATACAAATATCTTAATGGAACATGATCTTTACTTAAAATCCTAATGATTTTTGACATAAAAGAAAAATTTATCATTTTGACCCATACAATGTATTTTTTGCTCTTGCTACAAATATACCCATGCAACTTAAGACTGGTTTTGTGGTTCAGGGTCACAAATGGGGGTTTGCAGAGTATGATGTCTTATTTATTACTTTAATTTTTCCAAAAAGCAGTGCTTTGTTATTCCTCCACAAAGTTGCTTTCTAAAACCTTCACCCTCTCTGGTGGAATGAGCTGCCAACCTCCACCAAAACGGCTGAAACAGCCAAAACCACCTTTTCTGCCAGCACTTAAAGGGATAATTTACCTAAAAATGAAAATCACCCAATTATTTACTAACCCTCAAGCCATCCTAGGTGTATATGACTTTCTTCTTTCAGACGAATGAGTTATATTAATAAATGTTCTGGCTCTTCCTAACTTTAAAATGCCACTGAATGGCTGTTGAGATTTTAAAGTCCAAAAAAAGTGCATCCATCCGTCAGAAAAAGTACTCCACATGGCTCCAGCGGGCTAATAAAGGCCTCCTTAAGTGAATCGATGCGTTTATGTAAGAAAAATATTCATATTTTTTCAACATATTCTTACACAAACGCATCAGTCCACAGAAAGCCTCTATTGACCCTCTGAGCCATGTGGAGTACTTTTCATGATGGATGGACGCACTTTGTTGGACTTCAAAATCTCAACACCCATTCACTGCCTTTATAAAGCTTAGAAGTGCCAGGACATTTTTAATATAACTCCAACATCTGAAAGAAGAAAGTCATATACAACTAGGATGGCTTGAGGGTGAGTAGATCATAGTATGATTTTCATTTTTGGGTGAACTATCCCTTTAACAATCTATCAACCCAGTCGATCTTTTCTTATAAGCAGATAAGGACATCACTGAAAAGAGGCCCTCATTTAAACATAACCCACCTGAGCTCCTGCCTCCAGCAGTATCTGAACACACTTTGGATGGGCTTGGATGCAAGCATCATGCAGAGGGGTGAAGTTATCCACAGACACGATATTAACGGATGCTCCTGCTTCTATCAGCTGCTTTAACTGCAGAGCTCGACCTAGAGACGCAGCCTCATGTACCGGCGTGCGATCAGCCCAATGACCTACAAATGCACTCATTTATTCCGCCAATCTATTACACAGCAATGTTAAGCAATTACAAAGACAGGAGTTTACTAAGCATGAAATGCAATGACGCAGGGCAGATACTCACCGATGTCTCCATAAAACGTTGATCTGGCAGCGGTGAGTTCCATAATTAAAGAAATCTACTAGACAGCTAACAAATATTACTCAATAGCGTGCAAACAACATTCTAGCAAAGTAAACGTGTTCTATATTTAGGGAATCCGCCTACCAGGCGCCCGTGGTTTGTTTTGATTTGCGACAGGACGGATTGAATACGGCAAAGACGCAAAGCATTCTGGGAGATGTAGTTCCCCCACAGCGTTCGCGTTTGTGAAAATGCCATTGATTCTTTATAAATAAAGTGTTTGAAGGGCAAAACGTAACGTTTATATTAACAAAGTGCTTCTGATACATATTTAATATCAATTTTAAAATTGGATTAAACTGCTACAATGTCTTTATGACGAAACAAACAAACAAAAAAACACTTATGTTTTTAAAATACAAATTGCCATTAATATTTTACATTAAAAATGATGAGAGTGATACTAGGTCTTCTATACTTAAGTAAACACACAAAGTCAGTTTTCCACAAGTTAACATTTTTACTTTGCAGTACAGAAATCATTTGAGCCCCATCCGTTCAGCATTTGTTTTTGTTTGTCTTGTTTAAAACATTGGTGACATTTTGCACAGGGCCCCGGTCATGTCAATACTGCCATAGACATTTTGGTCCTTGCTAACACGCCAGAGCTGTTGAGGAGACACTGGCTGCTCCTCTCTCTGCTCTGAGGTGAGGGAGAAGGAGAGCTCCCTAACACACACTAGACAAGCAGATTCCAGACTTACAGTTAAGCAGCTTTTCCCACTGACGTATGATAACCTCCGAGTAGTGGCCTTAGAATCACGCGTAACCCATCAGAAAAGAGATGCAAGGCAAAGCTGAAAGAAACCCCGGCCCTTCGGACAAGTAGCACAATTTACAGCTAATAGGGGGTCAGTTATGTCAAATCACATGAAATTGCATATTGCAAAACGAATACTGTGTGGTTGGACACCGATTACATAAAAGATTATCTACACTGTGTGTGCTTGAAACTTCCCTTCGATCTGTAAACGCAGGAAACTTTAGAAATATCGCAACCTAAATATTCAGGATACTAGTTTAAGCACCAGTTGTAATTTGTAGGAAAATAGAACAATGAATAATCCCTGGAAGTCATCTCAGAAGTAGATTTCTTTTAAAAATAAAAACGTGTGCTGTTAAACCTGCCCAAACTCAAAACAGATCATTTTGCAATTTTGCAAAACCCGATCCCCCTCCCCACTTCAGCCAACACCAATACATTTTTAAAAATATGCATTTCTTCATATGCATTTCTTCTCGAATACATCTTATTTGGCATCTTTGGACTTCTCACATCCCATGTCTAAGCAGGCTGAGATAAAGATCACATGATGGAAACCAAATACAGGGCGTTGATAAACAATCAGTGCAAAAATGGATCTTGTTTCCTGATTATAAAAAGCAGACTGGCAGAACCTTCTCCCCCTCTCCCCCCTCCCCAAAAATGCTAAATTTGTATAACGGTTTACATGAAATTCCATTAAGGGCAAAACATATGCTTGGAATAGCCAGCTCTTGCCCAGTATGGTTGCCTTTTTTTTTTCTTTTTTAATGTTAAGATTATGATCGTCTGAATATCTGATATTCAAGAGCAGCTGGAGCTAGTTTACTGGTCAGCACCGTCGCCGAAGATGTCGTTCTTCTTGCGTTCCATTTCGGCAAAGTCGAACTCTGTGCCCGTCATTCGCTTGTAGATGTCTTTGATGTCGTCGCAGGTCGTCTCGAAGTGGGTCGTGGCATCGTAGGAGCGAGAGATAAAGACCTGGGTGGAGATAAAAACAAACTTAGTACTTAATCACTCTTTGTATGTCAGGTAAACATGATGTAAACACTCACCTGACTGTCAGATCCCACATCGGTTGGTGCATACAGATCACTAATGCTCACAAATCTGGAAAAGAGTCACACGTAACAATTTTACATTTTATTTATCTGATTGCATGCATGTCAAACTAAGTTGTAGATATCAGCGATTGCACACAGATGGGCAAACGTACTTCTGCTCAACCGGCTCCAAAAGATCCAGGGCTGGTTTGATCTCTTTCTCAGGGTCGCTGGTCTCCACAGTTGTGCTGACTATGGCTATGTATTTACCCTGGGCTGCCACGTTGTGTGCGTAAGAGATCATGCACACGTAGATATCTAAAAGAAGACGATCATTTTAGTGCACAATATTGTACCTTTCAAAAGTTTGAGATCGGAAATATTTTTAATGCTTGTGAAAATTTCAGTTCTCACCAGTGATGTGCATTTATTTAATCAAAACTACAGTAAAAAGCATTTAAAATGTACAATTTAAAATCACATTTCAATTTCAATATATTTTAAAATGTAATTTATTCATGTGATGGCAAAGCTGAATTTTAGCAGCCATTACTCCAATCTTCAGTCTCATGTGATGCTTCAAAAATCATTATAATATGAAGAGTTTATTTGCAAAAACAGATAACTCAGTTTTTTTTTTTAATTTGCAAAAATAATGATTTTGACAGTTGGATCATTTTGATATAAAAGTAAAATTTATTTAAAAAATATAGCTAAACATAACATAAAACATGATTTTATAAAATTTGAAAAAAAATCTGTTTTTGCAAATAAACACTTCATATGATGATTTGGTGCTCAAGAAACATTATTAGCGGTATTTCAGTCGTTTTTTTTTCTTTTCTAAAAAATTCAACATCCTTGCTGAATAAAAGTATTAATTTCTTTTAAACAAAGAAAAAAAAATATAAAATACTGACCCCAAAACTTTATATGGTATATACTGTTACGAAAGATTTCTATTTTAAATAAACGCTGTTCTTTTTAACTTTTTAAGTAAAGAATCCTTAAAAAAAAAAAAAAAGTAAGTATCACAGGTTCCAAAAAAAAAATATTAAGCAGCACAACATTGATAATAAATCAGCATATTAAAATGATTTCTGAAGGATCATTTGACACTGAAGACTGGAGTAATAATGCTGCAAATTTTGCTTTGCATCACAGGAATAAATTATATTTTAAAGTATATTAAAAAAAGAAAACCTCTATTTTAAATTGCAATAATATCTTCCAATATTACAATTTTTTCTATATTTTTAATCAAATAAATACAGGCCTGATAAGCAGAAAAGACTTTTAAAACATAAAAAATCTGATCCCAAACATTTGAATACCCGTGTATGTACAAGTTTAGTCATCTTGAATAATTACTTAAATAAATCTGAAATTTACCTTTGATTTAGGAAAGCTTAATATTCATATTTATATAATTAATACATTTAACTTCTAAAATAAAAGACTGTTCAACAGCATTTATTGTGCAATTAAAACTGCCTTAAATTTTACAGTTAATTTTAGTTCCTGTCTACCCTAAAGTACACCATATATATAAAATAACAGATTAAAATAAGATAAGCGCCCATAAAACACGCAAGCGCTGTGCCTTCCTGTCAGACTAACCGTGCTTCCTGTTGACCTGGTTCTGAGGGATAATGATCTGGCAGGAGTTGGCATCGCTGGTGTTCTTGATGGGGTGGCTCATGATGCAGATGACCCGGATCACCTGACCCACCTTGCTGACTCGGTCCATGACATAGCTGGGGTCGCAAATCAGCTGCTTACAGCGAGCGATCTGACCGTGAAGAATAAACAACATTAAAGTCACAGCTCATTTTAAGAATGAATCAGATTTCACACCGACAGAAACTCACCTCTCCCTCAGATTTGACGCCCACCACTTTGCCGTTCTCTACAATAATCTCCTCAATGGGCTTGTTCAGCATGTAGGTTCCTCCATAAATGGCACTTAATCTGTGAGTGACAAAAATAAACTGCTAGGGCACCCACAGAGTACTGCAATCCAACCACACTACAGGCAGCTTTTAAAAAAATGATGTGAATGTTGGTGGCAAAGGAAAACTTACCTGGCGAAACCTTGGGGCAGCTCTCCCAGGCCATAGAGAGGATACAGATATGGACTTTTTCCATACCTCGCCAAAGACTCGCTGTACAACTTAATCCTGTTTATCGTCTCTATGCAGGGCTGATCCAGGTAGCTGGACAGATAGACAGCACAAACAGATTTAACTTCAAGGAACAATCAAGCCTGCAAGGTTGTCAGTGTTTTAGGTGAATGAGGTTTTGACTCACTCATCTGTGCGGTAGAGTGCGAGAGCGTGGCCGGTGAAGTCGACAACGTCTTGCCCGAGGTCGAACTTTTTGTACACATCTCGCATGGTGGTCTTTTTTGGGTCCACTCCCTCCAAGGTCTTTGGGTCATTTTCATCAAAGTTGGCAACAAACACGAGGAACTTCCTGAATCGCCTCTTCTCAAAAAGTCCCATGAGGCCTAAAAGACAATTGATACACGTTAAAGGACGGTATTTTTTTCCCTCATCAGCTATGACAGCATGCACTTTGTTTGGATGGATGTAGTTCAGGAACAAAACATGCATCTCCCACTTAGTCTGCAAAAAAAAAAAAAAAAAAAGGAACTACAGAACTGTTTTACACACAATCATTTCATTATGTTACAAAATTAATCAAAAGGGAAGTAGGGCGAGACATTCAAAATATCACTTCATTGTAATTCCTCTTTTACTCATAACAGACCCTCTTATCTGTTCATACCAGGGTGATTTTAATTTTATATATATATAAAAAATGAAGAGTTCAAAGGCAAAACACTCTAAAAGCTACCTTGGTCAAAAATGAGATGATACTGAGTGAATGCTCTCAACACACAGTATATGTCCATCAAATACTTTTACATCAAACTCACTAACTCCCAGCCTCAGCCCAATCAGGAGGACCTGTACTTAGGTAGAAACCTATACAAAGGAATCTGATAAAAATGCTTGTTTTAAAGAAAAATGCCAGATGGACCTTTGCATCTGAACTAATATATATATATATATATATATATATATTTTTTTTTTTTTTTTTTTTTTTTGTTTTGTTTTGTTTTATTTATTATTAATTTTTAATCAGGTTTTTTCATTGTGCATTCCAATTAATCTCAATCAGACTGCAGTTGGGTTATTTTTTATTAAAAAACAAAAAAACAAAAAAAAAACACAGCCAACTAACACAATAAAACTATAAAAAAATATTTGAATTAATTTTAGTGTAGTGTCAACTTAGTTTTTAATCTAATATTTGTATTTTATTTCATATCAGCTTTTTTTATAGTTTAGGTAATTATAACCCTGGTTCATTCATTCATTTATGAATGAATGAATGAATTTATTTATTTATCAATTAATTTCAATCAGACTGCAGTTGGGTTATTTTGATATGAAGTAAAAAAAAAAAAAAAAAAAAAAAAAAAAAACCCAGCCAACTAACACAATAAAACAAAAACATGATAAAAAAAATATGAATTTTGAAAATTAAAAAGTGGAGTTATCCGTTTCTGTAAATAAGCTCTTTTAATATATAAAACATTTAATACATTAAATGAATCTGAACTAATTTTAGTGTTGCAACTAATATTTATATTTTAGTTAATAATTCATATCAGCTTTTTTTTTTTTTTTTTTTTTCTTTTCTAGTTTTAGTTAATTATAACCCTGGTTCAGACAATAAAACACTCCAGTCTACTTGGCTCTATACACTCTGCCTCAGATGGCAGAACCATGGGCCGCCCACAGCCTGTTCACTGACCATCTGATGAACAACGCGCACACTGGCAAGAGCTGACTTGAAATCGCCAGTTTCAATTTGATCTTTTTGCAACTTCAACTGAAAAAAACCCAGAACGATCTGCTGCATTTGCAAGCCCTTATCTTTAGATTATCTGAATTGCAAAAATGTCACTTACTGGATGCCAGAGCTTCAGTCTCAGTGGAGGGCACTTTGTAGATGCTGCCCTTTTTGTAGACGAAGCTGCCCTCAATCACTTTGAAGTCCAGGTAACGCGTCACCTGTGTGATCAACAGCATACGGACCAGCTGACCTATGAATGCGAAAAGGACACAATCATCATCCATTGTATTCTTGAGGCATTTTAAGTGACTGAAAATTGCTAGGCAACAGGATAAGCATGACCGAGGGATCCAGCAGCGCCTGGCGCAAAGCGATCCGGCAACGTGCTGTTTATTTGGCCGAGATTACAGATTCCAAGACTGAAATATAAATGTAAACAATGTTGTTGCTTCCTACCATTGGCCATTAGAAATTTCGGAATGAGGTCCACGTTCCAGTCACGGCCCTTTCCCATGGACTCGGGAGGGCTGCCAGGAAGGCTGAAACGCTTGAACAACTGTGAGCACACCAAAGAGACAATGTCAGCGTCTGTGGAGATTTAGAGAATAGCCGTGGTGTCAAACAGCGACTTACATCCTCCAGAGGGGTGATGGAGGCACTCTCCCCTCCATAGTACGAGTTCCTGTCCATGTGCAGAACCTTCTTCCCCTTCACGGACATGATCCCGGACAGGATGCATTCCTAGAGGAAACACATGAATGCAGATTAGGTACAACATATCTCAGACATGTGACCATGATGACCCCAGGCCATTTGAAACCAGTATTCTAATGGTTTTGAAGCAGTTTGCATCACTGTAGTAAACAAAATTCTACATTACTGTCCTTGACTTTAACAAAGCATGCATTGTTTGTTTTACAGACCAGTCCAAGCAGATTGACATCTTGCAGAAATGCCTTAAAACAAGCCCTAGCACATTTTTGACTTCTTTGCAATGGCAGTGTAAAGTAGGTCAAAGGGGTTCAACAGAGGAATGTCCTGTATGCTTTACAAGAATAAAACAGACGGCTTTATTCATCATAAACTGTCTATCACGGTAGCAAAAACAACTTAACCTAGTTACAGCTGTATGAACTATAGAAGCACAGACATGAACTGAACATTCAACCCATTTATATTATTTGTGACCCTGGACCACAGAACCAGTCATAAGGGTCAATTCTTTGAAATTGGGATTTATACATCACCTGAAAGCTGAATAAGCTTTATTGATATATGGTTTGTTAGGATAGGACAATATTTGGCTGACTATATGAAAATCTAGAATCTGAGCATGCAGACTGATACATTTATGGTAGAAAATTTACAAAGTATCTTCATGGAACATGATTTTTACTTAATATCCTAATGATTTTCGGCATAAAAAAAGACAATTCTGACCCATACAATGTATTTACTGTATTTACAAATATACCCATGCTACTTATGACTGGTCCAGGGTCACATTGATTTATGTATTTTTATATAACAACAAAATAACAGCGTTATATCTATAGCATTTGCTTTTATTTTTATATTTTAATTTAGTGTAAATTTTGATTTATGATTTAGTAGTTGTTATATATTTAGCTTTTTAATTTCATTTCCATTTTAATAAGCAATTTTTAGTACTTACTAACTAAGGCAACATTTTTATTTAGACTTTCTGTGCAATATTTATATTTTATTTTAGCTCTATTTTAATTACCGGAAACATTTTTATTGTTTTAGTTAACGACACTCTCATAACTTTTTTACAACGCTTATGACAGACAGCTTTGTTTAAAAAAACTGTCACAAGCATGGTCGTTTAAAGAACTGCTGAAACATCGTCCTCTCCCAGGCCATAATAAATGATTAGAAACAGCGAACCTACAGATCATGTGATGGAGTGGACTTTACACGCAACAGAAGCCATCGAATGAGAGTTCACAAAGTGATTAACAAACTCATTTACCGACAAGCAACGTTGTTTTCTTCATTACGGGCCCACAAATCATTTCGAATGTTCAGACAAGATATGAGAGTAACAAAATCCATCTGAGTGGAGACGAGCCAAAACCTTAGCATTACAAATATGTAAGAAAATATCTAACTGAGACAACGCCTGCTTTGCATCACAAAGCTAAGCTAGAACAGGTCAGGGTGGGATAGTAACAATAAGACCTACTTCTTAGCTGCTAAATATGTGGAAGAAAGTATGGCCGAATGAAACCCTCATGACTGTGGGAACATCTTAAGAACATGCCTTCAGGCGTCACCAGATCATGCCAAGGAGGTGTTTAACAAAATTTCTGGCAAAAATGCCATTTTACATTTCAAAAGGCAATGTGTCATGCCCACATAATCAATGTCCTCACCTCAAATCTCCATGACTCAGCTCAAAGGATGAAAAATCGTGAAACAAAATGACTACACGCTAAATCCAAAGACCTTTTTCAGCAGCAATAAGGGTTAAACTTTAACATTCACTGTAAAGTGTACAGTAGATTCACACGACTTCTTACTAAAGAATCAGGCTGCAGTCACATGAAAGAAACGCTGCAGCCATAAGAAATGCTCCTGACATTTGTCTCCCTCTTTCATGGTGTCAAACACCTGCTGGGATCCAGCGTTCTGGCTTCAGATGACTCTATCAGTGACAGAAATCATCACGCTCCAGTAAAGCACTTCTCCCACTCTTCTGCAACCGAAAGCTCAAACATCCAGTATTTGATGAGGCTTTTGTTTGTTGCCTTTTCCCATCAATCCGCTGTAGATGATTCATCACGTTATGTGGAGAAAAAAGCATCTACACAATACGAGATGGCACAGCTGCCAAGAAACAGAGAAGTTGCAAAGGCAGTGACAAAGCAACAAGTGTTTTACTATAAAGTTATTATTGCACGTGATGAAATTGGCAAGACTCTCGTGACGTTTGTTCTATTAAAACTCAGAGCAGTTTAAGCATCAACGCTCCTAACTTCCAGGCACTGCACTGTCCCGCTCAGGCTAAAGGGATTATGCAATAAGCCATGTAATACCAGAGCCTTACTACGCTCAGGGAGACCATGGCCTCAGGAACTGTGTGGAATTCCTCAAAAAACAGCAGAGACAGCAGCACTGTTGCTCACTTTTCTCTCACATGCCGCCATCAGCTTGCCATTCTCGTCTGATTTGCAGAACTAAACAGAAGACGTCAGTCTCGGTTCCTCTACAAAGCGGACCAACGCCTTTCTGGTTCTCTACTAATAGCCTAATGCACCTCTGCACAAAAACGTCCTCTGTTCGCTTCCCATACTTCCTGTTTTAGGAGAACAACTTTGTATAGGTTTCTCTAACCCAAGCCTTTAGTAAAAGCAATGAAATGTGCATATTCATTATGCACAATCAATAAAATGCAACTTTACTTTTAATGGACACTTAAGTCTGGCAGGATTAGTATTGATCACAGTTTAAAACTTTACAAGACTGCATGCTTACACATGTTTTCTTACTTTAAAATGAGAAATAACCAAAACAGTGACTTGATCCTATAGGAAGCAAAGTTTTCAGGGGCTGCCCCACTAAACAAATTACTCTGACCGAAAAGCAAAGTACATTGGCAGCCATGAATAGCTTTCTTCACAGGTGTTTCCTGATGCATAATTTGAAGGAAAGTATTTACTATAATGTAAACTATAAATAGTGTAAAAGCCTGCATTACTCTCTGCATTAGAAGCATAAAACAACTTCCTGACTGAATGAACATGCATAAAAAGCACTGCAATGGAATATGTAATGAAGGTTTTCTGTTACACTTATGGGTGCGGTTGTTTACTGACCTATACTGACGCAATAAGTAGTCTCAAAATTGGTTCATTGTCTTATTTCATTTTACTTAAAAAATATGAAACATCCTCCACCCTTAAAATAACTCTGAAGTCAACATCAAGCTGAAAATAACACCTCAGCATTGAGGAAGCCAGTGGACATGTTATAGACTAACGTTACGTTTTAAACGCAAATAAAAAATAGCATGGAAACAATTTTATATGACTTTGAAGAACTACAAAAATAGCTTTCATTAATAATTACAGACCATTTATTACCTAGACACTGAAGGCAAGCTTATGTAGTTGGCACTGTCAAAAACGCCTAATTACAACCGACGCATTTGATCTAAAATGTCAGATCTAAAATAACAAAACACCAAGTTTCTTGGTGCGTTATTAACTTGCTATTAAAAAACATGAAAATGCGACATGAAAGAGTCTTGTGTAATCACAAAACACCGTCAAATTTTGTAACTGAGGCCTGTGAAGCAGCGTTAGCCGTGGCGCTGAGCGCCAATGCAAAAATATAACAGATGCTAAAGTTTAGCAGATTAGCACAACCGTACGGTTAGAATGTATGCCGATTAGCCTGAGGCTAACGCTAGCTTTGTTGCTAATTAGCATATCCTATAGAATTCAACTGGCTGCTGATTAGCATGATGCTAAAATTAGCATGTTAGTAATTAGCCTCCTAAAGTGAGCGGTACAGTAAGAGCACCGCCTAGCAAGATCGAAAGAGCCACTGCCTGTGTTTTTTCGTAAGATTTTTACATCATGCGCGAGAGCGCATTTGGGTTAAAAAATATTCTGATACCGTCAGCCCGGTTCCCAACACGATAACGTCGTATTCTTCATTCATTTTTCCTCGTCTTTAATCCCCTTTTCCTACGCGTCGGCCCGAAGAAAATGGAGATCTTGCAAAGCTGGAAATGAAAGAAGTGCGCTGTCACGTCACCCCCCAGTGGGTGTGGCTCAAGTAGGCAGGGCGTGTGAGTTTTCGCGTTCTCAGATGCGATTGGTGGACTGTGTTGTCAATCACGACGCGCGTATACTCCGCCCCCCTGACTACCAGAAACGCTCATCCGCATGAAGTGGTGGGGATTTTGATTCATCCCAGTGAGTCGAAGCTTTTAATACGTTCACAGAAATATCACATACATAAAGCAAAATATATATCAGTTGTGGTAAGTATTAGTTTGCTTTCCACTGACTTAAATAGTTTTGTTTCTTTAATTTCTGTAAAGAAAAACAGTAAAGCTAAGAAGATAATATGACTAAGTATTGAAATTAGATATAAAATCTACCAGATTATGCGTTTATGGATGTAGTGTTCTGCAACTGTTCACCCCTAATAAAAAATTCACAAAAATGACTTGAGTGACTCTTTCTATCCACCTTATTTTTCAACGCGGAAGTACTTTTTCTGTAAATGTGCGAGACTTCCGGTTCATTTAGCCACTAGTAGGGAGCTATTATAAGTACAGTAAACCTAAAACTGTTTGCACTATAAACCAGTGTGTTCATAATTATGATATTACATTAAAAATATATGGTAAGCCATTAAATTTACAAATGGCTGCACCCACTCTTACGGCAAAAATGAGGTGGATAGGTTACATCGTTACGCCAATAACTTACCATCTTTGTGTTATGAAATAATTCATAAACCAAAATTAACTAAATACATAATGCTTGTTTAAAACAGCATGTCGAAAAATTATTCAGAATCATTTGGTTCATTTAGAATCATTTTGAAAAGAGGTCTGATTCGAAAAAAAGAGAATGATTCACTTAAAAGAGTCTTTCAAAACAGATTTGTTACCACAATGGCGACAAATGTGTACAAACAATTACCAAAATCGCTGTGAAGCAAGGTTCATGTTCCAAGGGTTTAATGTCATGCTCTTCATATGAAAAGGCACAAATAAATAGTTTTACCACATGGTCGACTTTCATAACATTTATTATGTCTCCACTTTTGTTTGAAATTCATTCAAAGCATTTTTTTATTCATTTGACACAGTGCTTACATTTCCAGACTTTCGAACACTTCTTTAATGTGAGTTTTTCTGGCATACTGTCTTGCTGTGTTGCCTGTGTCGTCTTCAGTATCTGTGAGTCCCAATTGTAGCAGCATCCTAACGGCGTCCACATGCTGTCCAATGCAGGCCATATGTAGAGCTGCAACCATAAAAAAATAACTTTGCGTTCCCAATTATGGCATCTCACTAAGGTGGCATGCAGTGAAATACACTGCAAAGTGTAATCCTACCTGATCTTCCTTTTGTGTCTCTTGCATGTAGATCAGCGCCCAGGGCGAGCAGTGTT